>NC_051181.1:142640014-142822482 GCF_013339695.2 Rhipicephalus sanguineus | reverse complement strand
TTTCCGCGCTTGCTTGTGCGGTTTAAGTACACCGTCTATATACGTACGCTAAGAAATGCGAACCTTTGCGGAAGGTGTCACATGGAAGGTGCTTCTCGGAACACACGCGATGGCGCATTGTAATAATTCAAATGCATGACTGCTTATAGAACGTGACAATTGCGGTGACCGAGGCAAACGCGTTGCCTTCGCTCATAAAGAGGCAGCTAACAAAACATTCGCATATTCGAGGCGATTTGGAGTTAGAATGCACTACAGTAATGATCAGCCGCGATTATTATTAAAATGTTGTCGGCCCGTCAATATCAGTGACGACCGGAGATTTTATAACAGTACCATGATATAAGTGTCAGGCAATCCTCTCTTGGTCCAACTTCTATGATGCAGTTTAAGCAGGTTGGCCTGATTATACACATCAATTATTTTTCCTGTCGGTGCAATTTCATTTTGACTGTGTGATTCGTGCTTATCAACTATGTGTTATCTGATAATAAATACCAGCCGTCTATTTGTTATAGGGCTATTTGCCATTTTGTTCACCTTCAAATATGGTCAGCATTGGAAACGTGGATACTGACAAAATGGGAAGTTTACGAAGCAGGAAGCTGCTGCTGAAGCGGTAAAGAAGTGCGCGGAGAATTAACACTGCTCCTCACGGCGTAGAGTATATTCAAAATTGATATACAGACCACTCACCATACGCCACGTTAAGTCAGTTTTACGTACTTCTCGCAAAACCCAAAGAAATGTCTGAAATCATCGCGTAATAAGTAGCTGGCTGGTACGTTTGTGCAAATTACATACGAATGCTGATGATATTATCAAAAAAACACGCAGTAAATGTAAATGTATGCGTACGCAAACATACAATAATACCAAGAGCGCATATCAAGAGCCGGAACGCGGTTTTCTCGAGAGATGCAAATTGTAATGCTTAAGCATCTACGTAATTGGATCAAGAGAGGATACTTGTCTGATACACATGGCACAACTCATGATTAAGAATATCTGTCAATCACCTGCTCTTCTTAATTATCGTTTTAGTGGCAGACCGCCTTTGAACGACGCGATGCTTGTGGGCGAAGTGTGACGTTATGATGCATGCAAGCTCTAAGCCAACTCCAAGGAAATTGTTTGTGTTTTTTTCTTGCGATTAGGGAAGCGTACATCTCTTGCCACGGACACCGAAATTGTCGTGCTCTAAGCAGACATGCATGTACCAGAATTATTGCAAAGCTCCAGCGTGTTATTCAGGAAAGGGCAGGCCATATGACACCGCCGTGAAAGTTCTCATTACTCTGTGTACATATTTGTACGCTGCATAATAAAGCCGCAGAAAGAAGTACAAAGATTAGGCGTGCACAGAAAGAAGCCCTAAAGGAAGAGCCACGCTTCTCTTGCTAGACGACACTTGCTGGGCCGATCATGCGCGTAGCGAGTGGTCCGAAATGTGTCGCAGAAGAAGATCGAAAGAAAAAAGAGGCACATACCCTTTGTTAGGCGACACCTGGGTCGGTGGCCCGGGTAGAGCGGTCATACTGAGTGGATCCCCCTGCAAATAATACGTGATCAGCGTCGTGCTTCTCCTTAAGTACACTAATGTGTGCGGCATACCATAACTGCTGGTATTTTGCACATAAGCAGGGCAGCTGAAACCCAGAGGGCAGCCAAAAGAGGGTGATTGTCAGTCCTTTACTTTTGTTGCTCGGGTTTGTGCGTGCTCACAGAATTTTCTGAAGAAAAAACATGCACCATTCGAAAAGAATTCATATTTCATTGCTTTATACCTCCAAAGCAGAATACATCAAAGTTTATTGATTTAAGCTTCAGGGACTTGTCTAGCTGATAGAAGACCGCAGGTATTCAAAGCGTTTCTCCTTGTTTTCGCCTGTGGTTGGTACAAATTTACAGGAGCAGGTGGTCAGGATCTGCAGTCAAACCCTCTCTTGCTGCACGCACCATCATGTTTCATCAGTCAATATGTCAGTTGCTGATGTCCGCAATCTCCTCGCTGGACAGTCGATCCTAAAAGAAGAAGGACCGTTTATTTTACACTATTCCAACGGTTACTGCCACTCTGCGCACAACTGCCGATAACATGTAATGTGAGATACATACTCCAACCCCCACCCCCCCCCCCCCAAAAAGAAAGGGTGTTACTGACCGATACATAAGCGTTCCTCAAATCTACTATCCTGTGCAATACGTTTATCGGAAAACAAAAGTCTTATTTGAAAAACGCACGTTAATCCCAAATGCAATTTACATCTGTTTAGCACAAGAGTCAGCAATACAATAATGTAAGTGACAGTTTAGTAGCAGAAACACGACAGCAGGTGATTAGAAAGAGAAACATTACAATTTACATTTTTTCAATGACCATACTTTGCATTTCACGTGGAGCTTGAATATGCTCGTACCTAATTCTTTTCCTCAGGGGGCATATTCCACTGACAGTTCATAACCTCGGCTACACCGAACGTAAGGCATATCGGCGTCTGGAAGTTCCAAGCTGCCTGATAGGAGATCATCCCAGCATGCCTTGGGCGGGATGTATGCTGTAAACAGTTCCAACGCAACACATTAATATGGCGGGAAAAAAATCATTTGTGTTGTCTACGTACCTTTAAACATTCCAGCTTTGACAGTTAGATCACATGTATACTGATTCATTTTTATAACCCAATGACACGTTGCTTGCACCCCTATAGAACAGAACGAGAACACAAAAAAAAAGTTATCTCAGTGCCAGACAACAAATTTTTATCGCCAAGGAACTAAGGAGATCGAAAGAATACCGACCACACTGACCATGTCCCCCTTTGAACTCCTACGTTGCACCATTGCTGGCATTCGTGCTATCTGAAAAATCATTAAGCCACAGCGTATCGCTCATCGCGTAACATATTCTCAGCTGCCCCGTTTCGACAGCGAAGCAGTTAGACGTAATCGAGCGACGCAGAGCAAATACTGCCGGCAACGATGCGTAAAAGCATGACAATTTATTTTTCTGACTCGACCTAACTCTTACAGCAGCGTAAGCATGAGCTATGAATTATCTCAATTTTGAATGCCGTACATTCTGATCTGTATGAGTGCAACTATGGAATGAAGATGACTTCAGCATATATTTTTGGTAAGGTTTCAAGTTAGGTCAAGACGCAGAAGTTTGAAGTCTGACGGAAGCCCGTCTGGTTGGGTGATACGTGGTGACGTTTGAAAACCCGAGGCACTGAGCCGACTAAAGCAAAAAGCACACACACACATACACACACACGCACTCGACACACACACGCGCGCACACGCACACATACACACACACACGCACACACACGCACGCGCGAGCGCACACACACACACGCGAGCACACACGCACGCGCGAGCACACACACACACACAGCACGCGCGAGCACACACGCGAGCAAACACACGCGCACCAGCACACACGCGCGCGCGCACTCACACACACGCATGCACGCGCGAGCACACACGCGAGCAAACACGCACACAAACGCACGCGAGCACACACGCGCACGACACACACGCGCACACTCGCGCGCGCACACACACACAGGCGCGAGCACATACACACACGCGCGCGAGCACACACGCGAGCAAACACACACACACACGCGCGAGCGCAAACACACACACGCGAGCACACACGCACACGCGCTCGCGCGAGCACACACACACACACACACACACACACACACACACGCGCGAGCACATACACACACGCGAGCACACACACACGCGCGCACGAGCAGATACGCACCGCGAGCACACACACACGCGCTAGCACATACGCACACGCGAGCACCACGCGAGCAAACACACACACACACACACGCGAGCGCAAACACACACACGCGAGCACACACGCACACGCGCGAGCACACACACACTCACGCACGCGCGAGCACATACGCACACGCGAGCACACACACCCGCGCCCACGAGCACACGCGCGAGCACATACGCACACGCGAGCACACACACACGCGCGCACACGCACGCACGCACGCGCGAGCACACACACGCGCACGAGCACACACACTACACATACGCACGCACACACACTGGAGTGGTCGGTATCAAGAGCGACTCGAGATGAAGACGTCGTGACAGTCATTTTTCTCTAGCGCGAGCACGTGCCTTCCCCCAGTCGATTACGTGTCCCCTGAAACGTGCTCAGCCAAAGCACTGGATTTAACAATTTATTTTTTCACGTCATAAACGTCCTTTTGTGTGTGTGTGTATTAAATGTTTAATTCCGTCGGCGCAGTGCCTCGGGCTTGCTACATTCAGCTACACACGGAAGGATGCTGTGATTTCCTTAAGACTCTTAAAACTACACTTAAAACGCACTCTTAACGCCATTTCATTGTCTTTCGTGTACTAAAGCTTTATTCCTTTCGGTAGCGCAAAACAATTAAAGACAAGAGAGAACACGTAGACAGGAGGGCGCTAAACATCAACTGACTTTACTGCAAGGAAACACACAAAAACCCGTTGCACAGGCGCGGCGCGCTACATCACTCTACGAGGGCTTTTTTTTTTTATGTGTCTAATTTTCTTTGCGCTACCGAAATGAACACCAGTGATCACAACCAACTAGCCGCATTACCGCCGTAAACCCTCACTCGTCCACCTAAAACAACCGCAGCAGAGTTTGAAGCATGGGCGAAAAGTTGAATTAGCCGACACGTTGCGTATAGACGCCACGAAATATCATGTACCGGTGATAAGGACATGACAAACAGCCCAGACTGCCATTGACAGGAGCGAGTTACTGCGCACGCAGAGCTCGTCTGGGCAAAGCTGATCTCGGGCAGTTGTTTATGCCGCCTACAGTATTTCACACCGTGATTGCAGCCTTCATCGAGCGTGTTGAAGGTACCAAGACGGCGACAGCAAAAAGGGTTAAACTTCTGTCCTTCATCTCTTCTCACATAAACGTGTATGATAACGAATGATCTCAGTCGAATGTTTGATAATATACGCCCAAAAACTCATCTTGTAATGTGAAACGCAGAGCAAATACTGCCAATAACAGTGCACTACATAAAAATATGACACGATTTATTTAAAACATAAAAGTATGACACGATTACATAAAAGTATCACACGACCCATCTCGTACAGTAGCGTAAGCATGAGCATGAATTCAGGTAAACACGAGACATGAGTACATATACACAAGCAAACAACGTACTGAAGAGAGAATATTGCTTACCTGCAAATCACATTTACTACTGTCTTCGGGCAACGTAACAACGGATGCAACCCGCTCGACAATTGCCAGTCGCAGGCAAGCGAAGAATCAGCAATGCAGCTCGTCGCAACGGCCGCGCAGCCCACTGAACGTGCCCGTTGCAATGCGTCGTGGCTGATTTGCGGCGGATCGCGCACGTTAATGACTGTCCTTGCGTGCTGTATCACTAGTTACACGCCACTCACGTACACAACACGATTAGACCACGCACGTCAACAAAGCGCGGAGCGTAAAACCTGGTTAATCGATGAAACAAAGAGCAGCACTGCACAAACGGGGCTTCAACAACCGCACCAACCGCCTCGCATTCGAATTCTCTTCCCGGCATACACCTCAAGCTGTGCAAAGCCTAGGAGTGATGATGCCGTCCCTGGTTCGATAAAGTTGAAGCGGCGCCTTGAGGACGCCACATTTGTTACTCACAGCGAGCTCATACATCTCTCTACGCGGCTCTTTTACATCCCCTTACCCCTTCCCACGTGCAGGGTAGCAAACCGGAGACTGCTTCTGGTTAACCTCCCTGTCTTTCCTTTCTCCCTCTTCTCTCTCTCTCTCTACTGGAGCGGCCGTCCCACGCTGTTTTGTGAACTCAGCGGCATCTTTTTTCTCCCGTGTTGGCGAATTGATGACGGTTAAGCGTGTTTGATGCTATGTTGTCCCGTGACGTTTGCTGCACTTTACGATCTGTTAACTATAACGCGAAAAAAAAAGAAACAAACTAGAAAACACGACAGCGAAAGTCGAATAAATTGTATTGCGAGTCTCGGAAAAATATTTTTCTCGCGCCACGGGGTGGTTCTTCGATCGCATCGTCAGTTTAATTTGGTCGGTTGTCGTGTGCTCACAGTACTTTATCTTGTCGCCGTATGCGAAGCTTCCCGGAGGCAAATTAATTACTTATGCGTCTTAAAAGGAAATTTAGATATAAGAGCTACTCAATAAATTATTTAGCACAAACATTTGACCAACATACGATAGCTTTTCGTTCTTGTGCTTCTGCCGATGTCTGTGCAGATTATGTCACTTCATAAATCACGGGTTTTGGAAGCGGGCTCACCTTATTGAACTCCAGTTTTAGTTCATACCCCACCATCGCTTGCCTCAGTATGCCGCAATGTAAAATCGCTGCTTCTGTGATTTGCTTTTCTGCTGTCAAGACCCGTTCTGTGTGTAAATCATCCGCTGTTCAATTGATGAAGCCAGCCTTGACCAAGACAGATCGCGATGTGACACATCGATGAATAAACTTCCACTCCATAGTGTAGGTCCCCTGACGGATGAGTCATTGCGCTTTTATAAGTTACAATATAAAGGTTACAATGCTCATCCCTGTGCTTTAGCTTTTAACTTGGCACGCTACTGTCGATGTAACCTTTATGAGAGAGGGAAATAAAGAAAACACAAAGATAAAATTGCTGTAACAGCCATGTAACTTATAAATTAAAAGTTACATGTCTTTTTATGCTGTCGTAAACGTTACCGTGATTAGAGTGTACTTAAAATGAGTGAAATCAAATATGATAAAACAACAGTGAAGTTTCAGATACAGATATCATTACACACACGCGGTATCTGAGGAAACGAAGCAGCCCATACTAAGACGCTTCTAACATTTCCGCTAACTGCAGGCTTCGGCGAGATTCTGTAAATGGCCTTCAGTTTGTGTATACATTGGCGCGCTTCGCGCATGTGTTTTTGTACATAAGTGTCTGCGTGCCTCACGAGATGAGATTTTCACGCCCGTCTCAACCGCTTTGTCGAGCAAAACCCGTGAGCAGCAGGCCCCGTCCCTGCTAGAGCTTGGCTGATGGGAATAACGCCGGGTATATGATTATCATCTCAAGAAAACTGTAAGCCAGGACAGCGAACACCACTGCACATAATTAAATTCCTGTTTAACCTTATTATCATATCTTCTTGAATCGGCAGACTCGCCTTCCGTGGGTTTTTTTTTTTCATTTACGCGAACCCCGCAATTATTTCTGACACGCAATCTAGGTAAGCTGATACACCGAGGTACGCGAGGCGCATCGCGCAATGCCGACCGGTGACATCGAACAAATTATTCTGTCTCTAGCTTCGCGCCCGTAGTCGTTAGATCTGACGCGGCCAGTGTAGACGTTCCGGTGTGCCCCGAAGCGAAATTGCACGTGGGTCTCAGTTTCTTTTTTTTTTCGTTCCTTTTATTTAACCTATACCGGTTTCAGCAAGTACACAACTTCGCATATACAGATGTGTATTTTGTTGACGTTCGTTGAGCCACAACTGGTCAATCGCTCTAAGCTAACTCGGAGTTAGTTGGCGTTTTCGTACATTGTCCTCGTCTGCAGGTATGTCAGCGTTGCTAGTGATGGTATAGTTAATGTAGACCACTCGAATTTGGCTCTACTGCAATAATGTTTCACCTTGTGGACAGAGAGCAGGGGTGGGGAGGGGGGGGGGGGGGATTACAGGAAAGGCAGAAGAGAGGTTGACTAGCCTATGCCTAGTTTGCTACCCTACACGCAGAAATTCCGGTGTCGGCGTCGGTGTATAAACCATCAGGGCACACATTTAACGACACACGCACAGTGCAGCGTACCACAAGCGGTCACTTGATTCTGTTGCCTTCAAGAACTGCAGGAGGGCTGGTGTGGCGGATAAAGTCATTCATCAGTGAGACCTGGCTAGTCTGTGCGGTTTGTTGATCTACGAAACTTCACGTTTCATTCCCTTGTGAATAAAAATGCTGTAGAAGGTCCCCAATTATCTTCGGCTCCATCAGCTGCTCTATTGCTCAGCCGTTAACAAAAGTACACTCACCAGGACTACAGTGAGGGAAAGAAATGACTGCTTGATGTCTAAGAATGGAGTTCTTAGTCGGCATCGAAAACATCGCAGGGCGTTCGTAAGTTTCAATGTTGTCAGGCTGAACTGGTATAGTTTCGTTTTATTTTCTTGATTTTTACTCGGCTACCTGGCCCAAAACTTGACGCTTTATAGTCTCTGATGACGCGCAATAGCACAGTTCTTACACTCTGCTGCTTCATCGAGGCGACCGAAAATCGAGTCCTCGATTTCAGTATAGACTCAGCTGAGCGTTCGTAGACGGCACACTATTATTAGGTAGATTATTAACGCAATAGCGTTAAAGAGCTCGTTTCGCAGAAATTCCGGTGTTGGCGTTGGTGTCGGTGACGGCATCGTTGGTTGTGAGCGAAAAATCATCATCTTCTCTGTGACCGAAAAACTGAGAAAACGCAAATAAAATAAATAATTAAAATGTTCTGGTTCGAGTGAGAATCCAATCAAGGCCGTCTGCGTGGCAAGCAGGTTATCTACCAAAGAGCCACGCTCGTTCTTGAAACGGCTTCAGAAAAAAAACACTATGTGAATGTCATGTAGTGGAAGGAGTCTCCTTAACGCATGTAATATGGCGTGGCAGAAGCGTAGAATCACGCCAGGCGTCAAAACATCTGAATTGCGCAACGAATGGGTGTTTTAAAGGCCAATCTATTACAAAGCTCTGAGTCATATTTAATCATCATCATCAGCAGCAGCAATAACATCAACAATGTCAAGAGCTGCGTAAAATCGCGTGTTGCCTTGCTGACGCGTAGTGGGCCCTTCGCTGATTCGCAAAAGGAATAATTACCGCGTAGTGGGCACTTAACTTAGCTTGCAGTAGTCATTCTAGGATACTTCGAAACGACCTATGTTACGCGCACAGTCGTTCGTTTCTTTACGGCACGGTTGAGGCATGCATCGAGAACCGAAGCCAGGCTAGCATTTGATAACGCGATGCGCACGTAGCCCGATAACGCTACCGCGTTTCACTCTTGAAGGCGAAGCTCAAGCGTCCTCCAAGCTTTTGTATAGGTCTTAGAGCAGGTGCGCACGTGCAGCACGAACGTTCCAACAGGACGCATTGCTGTTTGGTTGTTTTCTTTTCATATGTATATATGTAGCTATAGCACTGGGGGCTCTCAAGTCGAGTGAGACAATACTGCACGTAATTTAGCGGAGTCACTTGGTGCGCTTCGCGCCCTCACGAAATGTGGGCACCTTTACGGGATGAAGGCTTTCTTTCTTTTCTGAATCTCTCTTTAATTTTCGTTTACGTCTCCCCCGTCCATCTCTTGCGGTGAGCGCAGGCGCCGATAATCCCGGCTGTTATTCCAGAGTGCGCGCGCCAGCGCGTAATTTGAGGTGATTGCACCTGTCTAACCCCCCCCCCCCCTTGCCTTCCTTCTTTCCTTCTCGTGTGCGACCCGACGTGCCCGCAAGCCCGAGCAACAATCCCGTAGCAAAGGCTGTCTCGACGAGACCTTGCTGTTCACTTCTTATGCGTTTCACTCTTTCCCATACACAGCGTTGGTTGTTTGCCAGGGCTCCCTTTCTGCACAGGGGACACCTCGAAACTTCTTTGTGCATCGAGGTCGCCTGGCTGACCGGACCCTCCTCGCAATATGCGAGAATCACCGAGACTCCGCGAGAACACCGCCGGATGGATCACTTTTTAATCGCGCTGTCACGAGCGCTCGAGGCTATGGCTTATCCCTTCTCCTGCGGGCTTTTTGCTTATATACGTTTACCTAAGCGTTATTTTGCACTCAAGCGCCGGCTGCTTGCGAAACGACGCTCATGAAAGCGTATCCGTACACAGTGTAGCGAGAAAATATGTATATCGCGTGTCGCGTTTAATTGCGCCGCTGCGCCGACGCCACGCGAGATCGACGCTTATGCGCAGGACAAACAAAAGCGGATGATGAGAGAGCGCAAGCCGCCATGAGTGTGTGGTGACAGAGATAAGGGCCTTTCTTCTTTCGGTTGGTGCCGAAAAAGAGCTCGGCGCAAGGTCGAAGCTCGCTGAGTCATCATACGCCTTTTCTACAAGAAAGGGTAATTTTGTTTGCTTCGGTTCGTTTTGCCCCGTCACGCAGCACAGCTTTGTGAGGTCTCGTAATGCGTTAATCGACAGCCTCTTATTATTCTTCTTCGTTCAAGTTTTACTTGTTTTCGCAACGCCTTGTTTAGGGAGCCATGCGAGGAAATTTAATTGCGTGCAGCGGGAAAGGTGCTCGTCACCGTCATATCGAGCACGCATGCGTCTGCGCTTTTTAGGTAAAGAAAACAGACGCGCTCAAGCTAGATTCAGTATAACTATAGCAAGTGTGGTCTTAATCATTATAACTTAACGAGACAGATTCAGCCCCCACCGTTCAAGAAGGAGCATCGACATTACAGTTACTTTACTATCCCATCTCAGTCTTTTCGACCATTTCTTGGGTACTGCAAACAGAGACTTACCAAAATCGGCACATACTACACCTCATAAACCCCGAAATCTACCCTGATGATATATGCAACAGCTACAAACTCACCATGGCTACTCTTAGACACGTGCTCTGAAAGTGCACCACTATATATAACGATGCTAACCCCGATGCTACCTTAGCAAGGTGGGTGACATTTGCAGCTCTACCCTAGCCGACCAGTAATGGGCCGTCCAGCAAGCCCGCGATGCGGCTGATAGGAGAGGCCTTTCAGTCCCAACGTGGGAGCAAATCAAACCATTTGCGCGCATCCCGCAGGACACTCATACAGTTTATATCATCCACCTCGTGGCTGCATCAACAGACAAATAAAACAGTACACAAATTCAGGCTCATAAGAATCCAGCAACATAGAAGATTCTGGTTTGGTCACTTTATAGCTGATTTGCATCCTCATACATACGCTTTGTCCATACTGTATCGTTTATAAACTACCAAATCCACAACCCGCAAAAGTTCACAGGCAGTCTTGAATACTTGAAAAATGCAGCGCAACACAAACAAGGAACCGCGAACGCCGGACTGTGCGGAATTCCAGTGCAGTCCGAGTACGCATATGCGGCCGTAATATCTATGGCCGCCGTTTTAGCCGCAATTTGGACTCGGGGCGGGTACCATTACCGGAAATGGTTCTTCGGCAGCGGTCTCTGTTTCGTAGCTGAGGCTTTTTTTCACACGTTCCGCAATTTACAACCGACGCCGCAAGAGGCAACTGTATACACCGGAGGAGGTCTAATTTGAGCGTCATAAAATATCCGCTGCTCACTTCCTTTCCTTCACGCTCGTGAAACGTTCTGAAGGCGAGGGTGGTAACAAAAGAACCGCCGCTCCGCAGTAATGACACCTCGTACCTGTACTGCACCCGGAGTTCTGAGACACCGCACGCGGAATGACGGCGGTAGTTTACCTACAGACGCACGGAGGAGAAGTCGGGTGAAATAAACAATATTTAAAAAAAAAGAAGAAAGCAGCGGAGAGGGGGGCCGGAGCCACGGAAATTATGTCTCGCAAATAGCGGCCCACACACACCAAAACTAGCTTCTCATGCACGCATGTATGTACCGGGAGGTGTCAATTTAGAGAACGCGGGAAACCACTGCCCTATATGCGTGTGCGCGAACTATACGGCGCCTTTCACGAAGTTGATGCGACACGGTGCCGGGTCGTTTGCAAAGGGGTCATTCGGGTCCCAGTAAAGCAAAAAGAAAACAAAGAAAAACAGAAAGACAAATAAAGTTCGGTGAAGTATGGAATGATTGCCAATGCTCGTAACTATGCGCGACATTAGTGGACGGGGCATTCAATAGAGGAACACCGTAGTAGCTTCTTTATTTATTTATTAAAGACGATAGTCTTTCTTGGGATACTTGAACGCAGAAATTTTGGTCTGTCTGTCTCTCTTTGTGTCTGTCTGTCACACGATTCAGACACCCGGCCAAAGTTTAAGCACGTGCAGAACGCCCAGCCATCTTGAACTGGTAGCTGCGTTCATACTTGTTAACATTATCTATCAAAAAGCAAATATTACGCATACCTGAGACGCAACATCAATACGTAAGTGTTAGGTGATGTGTCGCTTTACTAGAAAATACATAGATACGTAATTCTAAAGACCCTGGTTTTTCTTTAGACTGCGCTGAAAATGCGACGCTATGCACAAAGAAGCCCTCTGTCGACGATATGGTGCTGCCACCTAGCAGTGGCCCTGGGAACAGCATCACGGTTGGCCGTGGATGACACCAGCACTCATGTAGTACGGCCGACAGAAGACTATCATCTTTCGACGACATTTGCAGCGAAGACGCAGATAGGCGGCCATTTTTTTTTATTTTTGGATTGTGTTGCAGCAGTGACGAGGAAGCTCAACAAAGAGGAGACGAAATTCCGTTGGGGAGACGGGGACGTGTCCACCGGCCGTGGCTGCCTTTATAGGAATGCGCCAGCGCTATGATTGACACACTACCTAATAACACTAGCATCTTAATAGCACGGCGTTCAGGATATCAAAGTCACTAATGACTTCTCATTCATGCGATGCGGAAACTTTGTTATATTGATATGCTGGGCCGACTTGCAATGCCATAAATATAGTGCTGTAGTGCTCATCATTCACACTAAAGCCCACTGTTAACAACAGCGAAATACTGCCTCGCTCCCTCTGTCGCGAAGTTCTCGTTCCCTTTAATTCATGTAGGCGCGACCTCTTTCATTAATTAATTTTTGGAAGGGCGGATATGTGTATGTATATATATATATATATATATATATATATATATATATATATATATATATATATATATATATATATATATATATATATATATATATATATATATATATATATATATATATATACCTCGGCATTTCTCAGCCCTCGCAATCTAACAGACAACACGAATGGAAACTCAACCTTTTGCTGTGTACGTATTCGTTGTTTCCACAGTGCGACGACCACCACGTTTTGGCCTAGAGCTAACAAGTGCGCTGTGAGAAAGCTGCCCCGGCGTTTACAAAATGACCCTAAAGCGGTGCACGCCACACGTCTGCACTACTGAGCAGTAGTCAGTATCAACCACTATTACTATGTGAGATTACGTGAGTCGGGATTAACACGCCCTCTTCAGCTTTGGCACTGTAGACACTGCGTATGCAATGGTACATAATTAGAGAAAACTAAGAAAAGTAATGTGGAAAATAAATAGCTCTCTAAACATGAATGTTTGGCAGCCTTTCTTTTTACCAGACACAAGGAGTGCACCGTCATACGTCAATCGACAGAGCGCGCACAAGCTCTACAAGAACTAGTAAGATAAAGGACGCATGTTTTATGAAACAGTCGTACTTCAGCTGCGGTCTAGGACGCGGAACCTATTTCTGTTTGAAACCTCTCGCCGCCATATTCACGGCGTACTATGTGTACCAAACGAATATATTACATAAATAAAAATCCTGTGAGCTGTAACCAAAAATAGTTTGGATCCGAAAAGAAAAGAAAGAAACTCTGTGTATATTTGTTGTGTCAGAACGTGAACATATGTCTCATGTATGCAGCCTTTAAATGGTGTCCAAGATTAGAACTGTGCTCCACAATTTTCTGTCACACCTTACTCCAGCTCGTCTGATATATATGTATATATATAAACATCCGCTTAGTGCGTAACAAAAAAAAAAAAGGTGCCATCGACTACAACAAACAATGTGACTATGCACGTTTTACAAACTAGAGCCTATTTGCCATTATAAGGTAACAAGCTCACTCCATCACAGCGATTATCACACAGCGGGATTAAAGTTCTGTCTCCTTTCTTTCTTCTTTCCTTTGCTGTTACAGCAACCTATGTTTAATGGTTACAGCTCTCCACGTGAGTTTCCAACCGCCTCGCTGCGCCAAGAGCAACATTGAAGGGTTGTAGTTAGGAGCCGACGAAAGACGTTGTTATAGTTAGAGGCTGCCGCAATTTAAAGCCCCTTCAACTTGTCTTAAAAGTGTTGCTGCTTCTTTATTTTGCTTTCATCGGCCTCCAATTTGAAGCGTGCTCGGATGAAAAAGGAGGTAACAATAAAACTGTGCTCGTAAACTTTCTTATCGCAGTGAACGTGCCTTTGGTGCCAGAGTTCACGCTTACAGCCACCGCCCTAAACAACGCCAGATGAATCGAAAGACAAACAAATAATAAAAAGACAAGAACTCGAGCGCTTCAACACGTTGTAGTGAAGAGATTGCGTGGCCAGCGGGGCAACCTCGAGCAGCGCCAATCTCTCGCTGGTATTACTATAGTTTGTTTCGCGAAATACTTTTGATGAAACAAGATTTAAAGTAGAAAAAACAGAAGGCACAATATTATTATAACCAAACTGGAGGGCCCCGGCGACGGGCCAACAAACACTGCAGCTTTTTCGAGGAAGCAGCAAAGCATTGTTCGTGACCGCGCTGAAAAGCTCAGTGCGCGCGCTCCAAAACTCGAGGGGGGGGGGGGGGGCATGAGAAGGAGAGGAGGAGCAGGAAAAAGAGCGGGCGGTGCGGCTAACCACCGGCTTGTTTACCCTTCAATTACAGACGCTGCCGCCCTGGGGTGAAAAAAAAACACTAAACAAATAAATAATATAACAGGTAAGCAAGGAAGTGAGAAAGAAACGCGAGGGAGAAGTATGAAAGACACGAAGTGTGAAAGTAAGAAACAAAAGTGGGGAGGTGCTTTCGGTCTACGGGGAGAAAGGAAACGCAAGAGCGATTGGAGAAGAGCTGACGCTGCGTTACGCTGCTGCGTTCGCGACACGTTCACACGCACCCGCCTTTTGTCTACCTACCGCCAAGCAAGGAAAGAATCGTCGCGCACTTGCTGCCGTATAGACTATGTTACGGATGTGTTTCGGTGCCGTCATATTGGGCTGTAGCCTTCCCGTTTTGTACATTTAACAACTAAATGAACAGTGCTACAGTGAACGCATACGTACGAAAACGGTTGGGCTGGTGCATTCGACGTCTCATGACCTTATTACTTCAAGTCTGGAGCAGTGGTTATGGTGCCTTGCTGCTGACCCGGAGGTCGCGGGTTCGATCCCGGCCGCGGAGGTTGCATTGCGATGGAGGCGAAATGCCAGATGCCCGTGTACTGTGCGATGTCAGTCCGCGGTACAGAACACCAGTTGGTCGAAATTTGCGGAGCCTTCTACTAGGGCGTCTCATAATCATAATCGTGGTTTTGTGACCTAAAGCCCCAGATTTTCTTATTATTATTATGAAGTTGCATTATACAAAAACAAGAAAACATCCGTTCTCTAGAGGAACGTGGCAGCGCCCAAGTGTCTCACGTAAAATCATCTATACCTCAGGCTGTCGCTGATTGCAGCTGTTGCGCGAAACTGGGCACCAACGTGTCAGGCAAGTTCGCGAACTCTAACCGCCACGAGTATAAAAGAACCGAAACCGTTTTACAGTGTCATGCAATCAGGATTTGGGACGGTAAGGTTGTTATGGCCATTCAATTCTGTGCTAAGAGTTGAAATCTTAAAAATTCCTATAGTGGAATTCTGTAATGACTGGAAATGTTTTGAGCAAATCACCGAGGCTGTGGGAATGCCTCTTAGTCGAGAAGAGCTCGCGAAATTCTCAGTTTTTTTTTGTTTTGTTTTTTTAGTGTGTTTTACAGAACAGCGACCTCGCACTTAGCATGTAAGGGGGAGGTGATGGTAATTGGGATGATGTCGCTACTCGCTAGAGGCGGTGTTGGCTTGTCAGACTTGACCAGCACGTTCTTCCCCCCAGAGCAAGCAAGCAGGGCGAAAAATCATGCGTTGGTGAACCTAGATTGTTTTTTGGAACTGTGTGCGCACCAGGTAATATCCACAAAACCAGCATGCACCAGTTGCGTTAGCATTTCCCTTCCTTGTAGGTGTTGTGTTGGTCCATGTTAGTTCGTGCTTTGCATTATATGCCGTAAGAACATTGATATAACCTTTCTTTGACCAGTTCAGTAATATATTCCGGGGCCGTTTACACATACTACGTCGTTTAATATTTCAGGTGTCGCTTGCAGTGAGCCTTGATTGGCTGAGCGAAAGGATTGTAGGGTACCACCATACGAACTTTCTGAACTTTTATTAGCACTATCAAGCCGCACGCATTCTCTAAAGCTTTAACGGGATGCTCTTCTTCGCCGCAGGAGATCGTCACTGACCTGTATGTATAGGCACGTGCACCCAAAGGTGATCAGTTCAAAAAGAAGTCGTTCTGGGTTTTCTGCAAAATTGCAGACCAAGAATAAAAGCAACGATGATGCCTACAACCTCTACACCTATATATCTATGTATATATCTATGTATGTACGTATGCATCCGTCTAAGCATTTACATCTATGTACTTTCACCTATTACGAGAGTAATTATGATGGTATTTATTACCACACCCTTTTGAAATAGTGCGGCGACAAGTAGCCACCTAGCCTACTTGATATTGCGGACACCCACATTCCTAGCCCAGAGATTTCCTCTTCCGTACTCTAGCCGGTGTTAAGACAGTGGCCACGCCGCTCGTTCCAGAATTTCACGAGCGCAGTGCATGACTAAGTGCAGCATACGAGTACGTGGGAAAGCTCCTAGAAATAATCGCAAATAAAAAAAACTAGGCTCTCCAATTTCTCCTGCATCCAGTCGTTTTATCTTTGTTAGCCCGGTCGACGAAATTTGCCTGTTTCTCTTCAGAAACCCGCTGTTTTTTTTTGTTTTTTTTTTTCACACTGTTGCGTTCGAGTTGCTGTGATCATTCGTCGCGCTTCTACGCAACTGAAGCGAGAATGAGAGCAGTATACAGCGTGGTACCGCGCTCAGTGGTGTGATGGCGTGTGTGGGAAAAGTTCTCCGCTATTGTCTTGTTCTTCGGCTGGGCTTGACTTGGCTATACTGAGCAGCCGGCTAATGGTGCCTCTCCCCTCACGTCTTCCTAGGCGCGTCTCTCACGCGACGCCTCCTCGGGATCACTTCGCCGCGCGTGGGCGCGACGACTCGTCGTTTCCTACGCGTTGTAAGTAAACTCCCACGGTTTCGCGGCGGGCCTCGCCTCGTTGACGCGTAGCTGCCTGCGTGCGGTGGAAGCTGACCGCCCCGGTTTCTTTTTTATTATTATTTCTCAACTCGAGCAACTTTGAGCGCGCCGCAATTGAGCCCGTGGCGCTGGGAAAAAAATTTCGAACTCACGCATGCATGCATGTGTTCATCCACCGCTTCACCTGTATAGCCTGGTTTTTAGGAGTAGAGACCTAATTCTCGAATACTCCTTATTTATAACCGTATCTGCTCAGTTGTCCTTATTTATCTTTAACACCTGGTCGACAATTATCAAGGTTTTAAAGAACTTGAACTACCGTTGTATTTTCACTATAATGTATACTTAATTCGACATTTAAAACCTGGACTTCAGCAACTAACTTACCTACCTTTTTCCCCCTATATTCTGCTCTTCCACTACATTCTACAGCTTACTGATATAATTGTATTCATCGACTACTGCAATACCTTGGTTGTGCAATACGGAAATATTGCAATTAAACGTATAAATAAACAAACAAACAAATGTTCAATCCGCAGTACGGTAGCTTTAGCTCAATATGTACCAGTGATAGCACCACTGTGCCCGAAATCAGCTGTCATTCACCTATCTTACAGTGCCTGTCGATTAATGCGAAAGTAATTGTTCCTATCATTACTGTGTTACACAGAACGTGTCATACGTAATCGGTGGCGTACGTCACCGATTAATACGTGGTAGTATCGTTATGAATTGGACGTATGCTAACAATAACTGTAACGCGCAAGTCCCCTTGCAGTGTCGCAAGCGCTTCACTTCTGTCACAACTGGAAGAAGAGATCACTTGCAGTTCTCGTTCATGTGTACCGCTACAAAACGCTATTAAAACGTCGTGTCCAAGTGTTCACCTAAAGGCTGTGCGATAGGAATTTAGAATATTTGAAGTGCGCGGCCGATTGCGCGTATGTGCCGTCTGATCGGGAGAAGAAGAGGACGATGAGCATGTCTCGCGCGGGATAGGCCGGCTGAATCATTTTGCTGTCGTAAAATGAAGAAGAAGAATCAGGCAAGTGGTTATCGCGGCGAGCCTGTGGATCGCCGCTCGTGGGTCTTCGATTTCTGATCGTGCAGGCGCTTCGGGTGCATTAGCGACGTGGTTGCCGTTTGCTCGAACGTTCTCGAACCTGTGCTGCTTATTCAAGGGCGTCTTGGTGCATCCTCCAGTGGGGGTGCGGCCGGATCGGGCGGTGCTTGCTTAGGCATCTCAGACTAATGTCTCTTTCGTCTCCCGGCCAGGCACATTCTGCCTGGTCGGCCTCTCTTGCTAACAATGATCTGCCAATTGATCTATTCTTGCGCAGTGGTCTGAACAACGTTCCTGTGGCCCTGGTTCCTACCAATGGGGAATCAATTCGCATGAAAAACCCGAAAAGCATTCAGGAAGAGCTCCGGAAGATTACTGATCATTTCCAATTGATCACCGAGGTGCGTCAATTTGGACGTGGAGGCATTCTGTGCTGTTCGACGGACCAGGCCTGTGTCACAGATCTACTAAAGTGTTCAACTTTCGCATGTCATCCGGTGAGCTGTTTCGTACCAACCCATTTGGCATGTGTGAAGGGACTAGTTCGTGGGGTTGACTCGAACCTTACTCCGCTAGAGATTCTAGAAATGTTCACTGTAGCAGGAGCAGTCTCTGTATTCCGTTGCTCGCGTACCATTGAGAACAAAAGATACCCACGGAGTCAGTGATTGTGACTTTTGCCGGGACGAATCGACCAACAGAAATTAAGGCGTGGCCTCTGATCTATCGCGTTGAAGCGCTAACCCCTCGCCCACTTCAGTGTACAAAATGCTGGAGGTACGGACACACCTTAAAGGGATGTAGGTCCGACGTGAGGTGCCGTAAATGCGGAAAACAACACAATACTACTGAATGTTCAACACAAGAAGTGAGTTGTTGCTTGTGTAGTGGATCCCATCCAGCTGATGACGGTAGTTGTCCGTTGAGGACGCAAGAGTTACAACTTCTGGAGATCATTGAACAGAAGCGATGCTCGCGGCGTGAGGCCCGAGCTGTACTTTCAGAGCGCACACGTGGTTATGCCACCGCTGCCAATCGAGCAAATCAAATGTTAGACTCTTCGCTGACTGATATAATAGCATCAACGGTGGAAAAGACGATGACGAAGATGATGGAAACTCTGTTTGTGAGCTTAACAGAATCATTGGCGCAACTAGTGAATACACAAATGACACAAATATTTCAGGGCGGTAATCGACAGCCTAACACCCCTCCACTATCTACGACAGTTGAGGCGATTACTGAGGTTTCATCGGAACCAGGTCCTTCAAAGGCAAAGCCAGGCAAGTCAAACACAGGCCGAAAGATAATTGTTCCCATTGAACAGGAGTTAGATTGGAGCTCCGATTCCGGTTCCCATGACTCACAGATGGAGCAAATGGAGTTTGATTCAAAAACAATGAAAAGACGTGCTTCCCCTGAAGCACAAGGTTGCTCAGTGAATCCCAAGTCTAAGACTAAGAAGTACCAGAAAGAAAACTCGTCAAAAAAGGACTTTTTAAAAGATAGCATCTTGGAGAAAGCAGTGAGTGCTGCTGGTATCTCAACAAAATAGGTCGTTTAAAAGTATTACAGTGGAACTGCCGTTCCATTTTTTCAGCAGCTACCGATTTATTCTATCTTTGTGAACATCACTCCCCTGATATAATTGTTTTACAAGAAACTTGGCTTTCAGAGGAAAAGTGTTTTAAAATAAAAAATTACCGATCATTTCGCTTAGACCGCCCCACTCGGGGTGGCGGTTTGGCAATATTTATTTCTGCTAAGATCGCTCATAGAGCGAAAGTTACATATCAGTCTATGACTTCAGAAAGTGAAATTTTAGCTTTAGACATAACTCTCCCGGGATACCTTCCATTTTCATTAATTAATGCATATTTTCCAGCGGGTGTACAGAATTCTGCCGTGCTAGATGCCGTAATTTCATATTGCCGAAAAGATATAGTATTAGTGGGGGATTTCAACTCTCATCATATTTCATGGGGTTTCAGAACTGACTTGAACGGGAAGCGTCTATGGGATTGGGCTGCTAAGAATAACTTTGCGTGTATTAACACCAAAACACCTACTTTTATGTGTAATCAGTCTTATTCTGCGATCGATCTGACTTTTTCTAGTTTTACTATGTCCATCTCAACGTGGTCTGCTATAAATTCAGGCACAAGTAGCGATCATATGCCTGTACTGTTTGAGGTTGTATGCCCGGTAACTTCTGTAACAAGGCCATCGGTTACGCATGTAAATTTCAGAACATTTGAAAAACTATTACGCGCAGCTTTATCTAACCGAACAGATGATAGGGAACTCGATGCCATCAGATTAAGCGACATCTTAAAAGACTCGTTAAATCATTCTAAATTTACCATTCAGGTCACGAAAAGTGGATCCACTAACCCTTGGTGGAATGCGGAATGCTCGCGTGATTATAGGTTGAGAAAAGCTGCATGGAAAAAATTACTTTTCAACCAGTGCCCTCGTAACTGGAGTGATTATAAATATGCGGCCGCTGTTTTTAAGAGAACAGTAGCCAATGCGAAGGACAGATATGAGAGTGAACGGTTAGAGTTTCTTTCAAAGATTGCCAATAGAAAAACATTATTTCGCTTCCTAAGAACCAAGAAAGTGCTTCCTGAACTGAAAACCATGGAATCTGTTGTATCAACGCCAAGTGAACTGAAGAATTTTCTCGAAGATATAGCTAAGGGATTAGAAAATCGCTTTACGACTGTTTTATTATACCCCTCCCAGTCTCCTGATCGGGGAGAGGATTTTGAAGAGGTCACAGTTGCAGAACTAGCAAATGTAATAAGAACGCTGCCTAATTCCGCGCCAGGTCCAGATGGCATGACCACGTCGGTTATAAAAAAATTACATAAAATTCACCCCATTGGACTACTCGAAATTGTTAATTACTCAATCAGAAATTCATGGATTCCACCGGATTGGAGAGTTGCGAAAGTAATTCCATTATTGAAAAAGCAAGGCGCTGGATTTACCTTAGATAATATCAGGCCTATATCTCTCACATCGAATCTAGTAAAACTCATCGAAAGAATCTTACACATTCGGATAGACAATTGGTTGAATGACAACATGATATTGAGCCCATGCCAAATTGGATTCAGGCGTGGCTGCTCCATTTGGTGTGCGCACGTCGACCTAGAAAGTAGAATACAACTTGCTCGATATGAGAAACAATATTGCGCTTTAGTAACATTAGATATAACAAAAGCTTACGACAGTGTGGAGCATGTGAAACTTATACATTCACTCCAGAACTTAGGTCTGCCACAATACTTTGTAGCGTGGATCTATGCATTCTTAAGTGATCGAGAATTTTATTGCTCGCAATCCGGTGTGGCTTCTTCAAAATATAAACAAACGAGAGGTCTCCCACAAGGGTCTGTATTGTCACCGTTATTGTTTAATATTCTGCTATGTACCATTCCCATAAAACAGGATGTACAGGTGTACGTGTATGCCGATGACATCGCATTTTTTGCTACATCAGCAGACATTCACACACTATACCAAATTCTGCAGGCATATATGAACAGACTGGAAACATGGCTGGAGGCCATTAACTTATCACTCAATATCAATAAAAGTGCCATTGTAGTGTTCACACAAAGTGCTCCAGTGCAAATTTCTTTACTTTACCAACAAGACATCATACCCCAGGTAGAGGCAGTTAGGTATTTAGGGGTAACCTACACCGAAAAACTTAACTGGAGTCCCCATATAGAAAACATGGCTGTTAAGGGAGCACGCGCAGCAGGTATGCTACGCAGGCTCAGCAACAAGCGCGCAGGTTTACGCAGAGATGTCCTTCTTATGATTTATTGTATGTACATTCGACCGATATTAGAATTCGGCTGCGTTTTGTTTTCTGGTGCTCCAGCCTACAAAGTTCGACCACTGGTTCTTTTAGAACGTGAATCATTACGATTATGCCTTGGGCTTCCTAAATTTGTCGCAAACAATATTTTATACGAAGAATCACGACTGCCCTCTCTTATCAAAAGGTTTCATATTCTAACAGTACGAACATTCTTAAAAATTTATGCGTCTCCACAGAGGAGGTCACAGTATGTTTTCATTAATCAGCCGGCCTCATTCTTTAACCGCCAATGGTCTAGATTACGCTGCCCCCAAGTCATTTTTACACAAAGACTTTTGGACCCATTAAAAGTTCACCTCTATGAAGTACTTATACTCAGCACTGTAGAAACGATTAGGATTGAATTTGACGACATATATCCACAGAATGCTAAACAGTTGCCATATCGATATCTAAACGGCATTTTGGAAGATCATTTGGCCAATCTGGAAACAAACATTGTGATAGCGACTGATGCTTCCGTTTGCGAAGAAAAGGCAGGGGTGGGAATCGCATCATTCTCTCTAGATTGGTCTTTCTCAATTCGGTTACCTGACTATACACCTATTTTCCAGGCTGAATTGCTGGCTATAGTCTTAGCATTGCGTAAATTGCCTCAGTGCCTGTCGGAAGCGGTTATTCTAACTGACTGCCTCTCTGTCTGTTCTTCCTTAAGAGCACCAAATTTGTCAAGTACCTTAGAGACATTCTATTCGCTAATTCCAAGACACTTACGGCTTATCCGATTAGTGTGGGTACCTGGCCACAAAGGTTTGATACTCAATGAATATGCGGATTCACTTGCAGTATCATCCCTCGATGGACCTGTTATGTCTATTTTGCCGACGTCGGCATATGTCACTGCAGCGAGATTTGAAAAGCTTACAAGGTCCAATTACTTCGACAAATCTCCGGTGTTTTCATCAGACTTCCCGCAACTGAAGTTTCCTTGGAAGAGCAGATGGTGTTCCTCTAGAAAGGAAGAAATCTCAGTTACAAGGTTACGATGTCGAGTCCCCCCACTGAACTTTTACCTTCACAGGTCTGGTCTGGCTCAGTCACCTTTATGCCTTCACTGCATGGAGAGTGAATCTCTGGATCACTTCTTTTTGACGTGCCGCAGGTTTAAAATCCAAAGGAAAAGACTACTAGAAGATCCCCTTCGAAAGATGGGATTAAATTTGTCACTTCCGGTGGTTCTTTCATTTGGTGCTACCGTACTTGGTTTTAGCCACAGGAGTGTTTTCGACGCTGTATGCAATTTCCTACGAGAGACTAAAAGATTTGAATGTTAGGTGTAACATAGCTCAGTTTATTTTTAGAGCGTTTCTTTCTCTAATCACAGTTGTATATATAGGTACTTTTGGCCCTTTTTCTTTCGTTTCGTTTTTCCCCTTTAAGCTTTATGAAGTTGTACTGGTGATGTGTAACGCATAAAATGTTAATCTTTAAAACCGTTTCTTTCAAGAAGCGAATCCAATCTTTGAGAAAGGCACCGTCCGATTCATGGCCTATCCCCCTAAGTGGGTTGCGCCAAGTGTCTGAGGAACAACAACAACAACAACAATCATGCTAGCCTGAGCTGCATGGGCGGGACCCGCGTTCCCGACCAAGTGTACGGCCACTGACTGAAGACTTGTGCCTGGGTCTTGTGTACCACGGGCGTCCACGGGTTCCGGTGCGGTCAAGCCGTATCCTGGGCCACTACCGTGCTGGGCGACGTGCCAGACCAACCGGCGCCGGGCCTTCGTTCCGACGCACGCCTGGATCGTCGGTGACAGCATCGCCGCGCGGTCGACGTGCCGTGAGTGTGTGAGTGTGCCGTTGCCGCGCCGATAGACGCTACTCACTAAACGTATAGACCGAAGTGTGTGTTATGTGTTGTGGTGTCGTCGTGCCAAGCACCACCGCGGGTTCGAGCACTGGGAGCTTCCTGCAGGTTGCCGCGTCCTCGTTCGTCCCGCGCCCGTGTACCGTTCGAACTGCTGCGCGCGAGAACTCGGCCCATCACCGCGAAGGGACGGCGAGCCGTCGCGCGCAGCGAGGGAGACCCTAGGCGACACTCTCCAAATCAGTGATTTATTACGGGGGATTTTAATACAAGAGAACAATAATTCATTACAACCAATCGCACGTAAGATAGTTACACATGCAGGACACCAATTAGCTAATACAATTGTTACCAAATGTGGCCGCGAATGGCACACACACAAAACGAACAAACAAAGAAAGAACCACGTTTGGAGAGCCGATCTACCCCTCGGCCAGCGCTCCCGCGATCTCGCACCCCAGAGCAGAAGGAAACAGAACAGACATAACAACACTTAAAAGGAACATACGGTGCACGATCGCGAGGCGCTGCCTCGGGACTTCGAGACCGCGGAGGGTGGCGCGCGCCCGCTGAGGCCGGAGCCCCGACAAAACGTCGTAACCGCCGGCCGGCCGGCGGCGAAGAACAAAGAACAAAGGATCGCCGCCGGCCGGAGCGGCCAAAACACGTACGCACCCTTCGAGGTCCCCAAGTGGTCTACCGTCTCCCCCGAACCCGGTCGCGCGCCCGCCGCTTCCAGGCGAGCGCGAGCCAGGTCCAAATCCCGCCAAAATTGGACCAATCGGCCACCGTGTTTAACCTTCGAGGGCGGGGTGGCAGCAAAGTGACGGCGATTTATGGCCAGCTGCCACCCGTCCGGTCGAGAGGAGAGGGACACGAGAATTCTCCAAGGGAAGATGGCGTCGAGCCACTGGCGCGGACGCCTGAATTCCCACAGTGTATGTGCTTGTTCAACGTGGTCGTCAGTTCCGTCCCGCGTCCACATTAAAGCCTCGACGTTTCTGTGAGACCTTCTGCGTGTGCAAGAGGCCTGAGCCCACTAACATCACAGGCTGATAACATTTGAAAATGCATTCCTATGAGCAATGAAGCTGCTGTGTGTGGAAGTGAACTTGGCAAAGAAGCGATTACAAAAACCTCTGCCGGTCCGCTCAAACGTAAAACTTCAGGCTTGCCAAGAGGAGTGCATTCAAAACTTATTTTTTAAAAAAGTCTTGAGGATGTAGAGGTACGTTGCTATAAGGGCAGATAACTACGAAGAGCTAAAAGAACATATGAGAATTCGAGCGTATCACAAGCAAGCCGAAGACACAGAAGATAACACGAACACACACACGCCGCAGTAGAACAAGAAATGAAGCCAGCAAATGAGCTCCAAAAAGTCTAAAGAACAGACAAACACATACACGTGGCGTTACTACGTGCTTATGTATGTCTTCTTTGTGCTTATTTCTTTGCCCTCTGTACTTTATGTGACGTCGAATTCGCGAGGCTACGTGTAGACAACATCTTGAAAAAAAATCCGGGCAATAATTCTTGCCGACGCAATGTGTCCTGCTGCGCTCTCTTCCGTGCAGTTGCGTTTCTATCTCGTCCTCGCTCTCTCTCTCTCTTCTTGCTCTACACTCACGGAAGACGCATGACTGTGAGAACTTGTGCTCCCAACTTCCGCAAAACCCGAGAGCGCCAGTGCCGACCGGCAAGTGGTCGGTCCCTCGGGGTATACACCTGAAAATGGCCCGCTTTCTGTCAGGCTTACACGAATGGCACGACTACAGTTGTAGTTTGCAGCACCGAGTGTGGCCTGCGCTCCGCGAAGAGGTAAAGTCCTCCCTCGTGGGGTTCCCATAACATACCGCGGCTCACGGAGATAGCAGGAGTGCCACCACCGGGAGCGTATGTACAGCTATACAACTCTCGCAAGCTCCTCGCAAACGGCCGCTTCTCGGTCTTCCGGGCCTCGTTGACTATCCACGGAGCCGATAAACTCAGGAAGCTCGCTGCCTTTTTCCAGAAAATACGGTGCAGGGGTTTGTGAATTCCGGTAGCGCCAGTTAATCTGCATGTATATAAGCGACATTTTAGGTCGCTCCAGCGCTTTTTTTTTTCTTTACAGGTGCATAACTAACGTGCGTCTCGCTATCTTGGTAGCACATAGCCAGGGCATCGACCAATCTGGAACCATTCCACAAGCCAGGCTATACCAGATGGGACCCAACACTGAACAATTCACGCAGCGATCGAACTTCTACGATACTGCACGCAATAATTGAAACAAAGCTTAGTTCTGGGGTGCATAGCCGTTGGAGCCTCGAAGCGTTGTCTTCGGCAAGCAGCGAACCTGCAGACAAGGGTGCGCGGCGCTCCCTTGCGCCCCCAAGCGGCGCTGGATTAGGAGTCGAACTCGGGGACGGCCCGGGCCATTTTCCCGGATCACCGCGTTCTTCCAGCAGTATATACATGTCTTAGGTGTGTACAGCGCGGCAACGAAAACCTTCCTCAGTGGTTCACGCGCGCGCAGAGAAAGCGTGAGGAGAGAGAGAGAGACAGACAGACAGGCACCTAAATCCCGCACGACCACCACGGGGTTGTGACTCCTGAGCGCTGCAGGCGGGTTTTGCGCCTCCCGCTCCTGTCTTAAAGAGAGCCGCTGTACTTTGTCACCGAAACGAAGAAAAACAGCCGCGCGTGTAGACGAGAGCGGAATTCCGGATCGCGCACCACTATGGGGTTCTCTGGCGCGGCAGTGAAAGCATCAGCGCCAGTTGCCCAGGAGCAGCCAGGCAGGCCTCTGTCACAGTTTCCCCATCGAACTTTTGCCCGTCTCCCGTTCCAGATACTAAGCTCTCGTCGGCCTTTGTTCTCTGCGTGCCACGGAAGCACCCATTGGAGAATCGCTGCAGGCTCTCCGTTCCTCGTACTTGTCCTCGAAGCCCTTCCTTTTTTTCGTTCGGATAGAATCGCGGGCTGTGTGCCGTTACGCCTAACGATGTTCCAAGTTTTCTCGGGAACTGTAAGGCGGTAAATAGGAAACAGTAGTGAACGCGCACTCCCAGTGAAAACGTAAGGAGAGAAGGAGAGACGAGGAAGGAAAGGCAGGGAGGTTTATCAGAGACAAAAAGAGAAAAGAAAGGAGTAGGGCAGCTCCGCATTAGTGGTGCCAAGACTGAGGTGGCAGCGGAGCTGCTGGTGTTCTCCCCTCCTCACCCTCACCTCCTATTTCTCTCTCTCTCTCTATTTCTTCTCTTTCTCGGTCTTTCTATCTTTCTTTCTCTATCTTCCATTTCTTTCTCTTTATCACTGTATTTCTCGCTTTCTGCTTCCATCTCTCCCTCTCTATATATATTTCTCTCTCTTTCTTTCCATGTTTTTCTTTCTGCCTTTTGTTCTCTCTTTCTCTTCCTTTCTATGGTATCTTTCACTGTCCTCCTTTCCCTCCTCCTCTGCCTCACTCCCTTTCCCACCCCTTGCTATACTTACTATACAAAGCTTATGCTGTGCTCTGCTAGCGTACCTGGATAGCCGAACGGTTAAGACGCTTGCCTTCAGATGGTGTGTACGTGGTTCCAATCTCTCCTCACGAAGAATTTTTTCCCTCTAGAATTTCTCTCTTTCTCTATTTTTATTTCTCTTTCTTTATTTCTCTCTCTCTTTCTCCCTTTCTGTACTTGTCGTCTCGTCCATCAGGGTTATTGCATCTCGCGCCGGAGAAATCGGCGCTTGTATTTTAGGAGCGAAGCAGAAGATGAAGACGACGATGAAGAAGAGGACGAAGAGAGCGCGTGTCGGTTCATGATGTTTTTCTGATGACGCACAAACTACGGCGAGCTACGACTGCTTCGCTGTTAAAACTGGTTCGCTACCCTACGAATAGCTATAGTGAAGAAATGGGCAGATGAACAAGAAAGAAGTCATACGTGCTCCTATGCATTTACGTAGTACGACTGGAACGCTACAGCCATCTTCCTTTTCTTCTCAGGCTCGTCATAGCGACGTCGTGATGGCGCCATAATGCCTTGCAGTCTGTGACGTCATGATGACGCCATCAAGCCGTAATCTATAATCAAGTGACTTTTTGCATCGTGTTGACGCCGAGGGTCAATTTTCACGCTTGATAAGGCATCTAAGGCTTTCGCCTTAAAAGCATTTAGGTGCCACTTCGAGCAATAATAATAATAATAATAATAATAATAATAATAATAATAATAATAATAATAATATCTGGGGTTTAACATTTACCTCATGTGTTGAATTGTTGTATGTGCATGTTTTTATCACGGTTATAATGTTGTGTGTTTGGAATTGCGAAGCATATGTTGATTGTAGTTTGCGTTTGCTTTACCGGTAATTTAGCGACTGTTGTAATCAGTATTGTTGTTATTGTTTATGTTAATGCTGTTCCCACTCCTGCTTGGGCCCGAATAGGGCCTGCAGTATTTGTAAATAAAAAAAAAAAAACATCCCTAAACCACGATATGATTATGAGAGACGCCGTAGTGGAGGTCTCCGGAAATTTCGACCACTTGGGGTTCTTTAACGTGTACCTAAATCTAAGTACATGGGCCTCAAACATTTTCGCCTTCATCGAAAATACTTCGAGCAATCGATTTATAGAACCGACAATGACACTCTCATATCCTTCGCCAGCCGAAAAAAAAACACAGAAAAAGAAAGTGAAAATAGTATGATCATTTGCTTAGAGGGAGGAAGAAAAATGGCCCTGCACTAGTGTGTCCGCTTATATATGGAAGAGAAGTGACAAGAAGACAAACAGAGCGAGCGTTCGATGACGACAGGAATGAGCGGCGAACGTGCATACTGGCTCACAAACCCCGCGACATTTCGTTCGCATGTCGTCGCTAGTGGAATGTCACGACATCGGACGTTACACGAAGTCGTCCTGGGGACGAGGAGATCGGCCTCGTTCTCTGGGAGGTGTCCTCCAAGAATAAACAGAACGACGTCACGACGAAACGAACCACGGCCGCAAGCAAAATCAGGCTCGTCGTCGATCGTCTGATGAAACGGAGGAAGGATGTGTAGAGACAGCTATTAGCAATAAATTCCAACAAATATAAACAAATGGAAAGAAGATAGACGAAGCTCGCGAAGTCATTCCGGCCGGGGACTGTTCGACGCGGTACGCGATGACATCTGGACAGGCCTGCATGGCCATCAGTGGGTTCCCTTTTCCTCGTAGCCCGACCCTACCATATATACAAACTGGATGCACTGCCGAAGAAGTTGACCAGCCGTCAGCGCCAGGCGGCAAAAGGGCCAACGCTATGCGGGGACGGCGGCGTCGAATGGCGCCCGGGAGCCACCGCTCAGACGCAACCAGTCATCCGCGCCGACTGCACTGATGCTGCCGCGGTTATGCTTGTGATTTTGCTGCTGCATGCTGCTGCGCTGGCGCAACCGGCAGTGAGAAAAGCTCAGTGCTCGTAGTAGACGAGGAGGAGAAGGCCTTTCTCTCAGCATCCCCCCCGACCTCTCCTCGTCTACTTTTTTTCATGCTACCCGCTTCGAAGCTGGATTGACGTGCATGCGGCAGCTCCAGCGGCGCTCAGCAGCAGCGAAAGAGCTTCTCTTCATCTGGCAGCCGCAGCGGGTCTCAAAAGCGTGCGCGTCAACAACCGCGGACGCGAGAA
Source organism: Rhipicephalus sanguineus (assembly GCF_013339695.2). Lineage (NCBI taxonomy): Eukaryota > Metazoa > Arthropoda > Arachnida > Ixodida > Ixodidae > Rhipicephalus > Rhipicephalus sanguineus. The sequence continues at coordinate 142,792,920 of NC_051181.1, read as the reverse complement.
GGGCAGAGAGAGAGAGGAAGCCAGTGAGAAGTGGACCCGCCGTGTTCTTGCAGCAGGCGCCTTCGCTCGCGCTTGTTGTTTTTATTGACCGCTACGGGCTTCTGGCCCGTCGATTGTGGTCAGCAACTTATCTAGGTGGTGTTGGGTCAGCGCCGAATTGCGATCACCCTGCGCGCTTGGGCGCCACTGGGAGATGCGCGAGACACTTGCGCGGAGCGGAGGAGTTACGCTGCTGATAAGCATGTACTCGTCGCCATGGATGCTGGCATCTTATTAAGGCGAGAGGCTCAGATGCTTCATCAAACGCGAAAGGTGACCGTCAGCGTCAACGCGAGTGATGCAAAATGTCATCGCGTGAGGACGTCACGCTATGACGTCATCATGACACTGGTCGTCATGATGACGTGGTCGTATGACGTCGTAATCACATGAAGAAGTCGCTTGGTCAAAGCTAAATAAGCCACAATGGATTCAGAAAGCTCTCGGAAGAGGGGGGCAGGGGGTCGGAGGAGTGGGTCAATACAATCGACTGAGAAATAAAAGAAGTGAAGAAGATGGCTTTCGCCTTTGAGTCTGTTCTTTTCTGTTTTAACTGGCTTGCTGTGGAGAGGTTTAGGTTCATGTTACCTCGGTCACTCCATTTCTATAAGTTCTGCAGCGAAAGAAAAAGAAAAACGCTCACCCAAAATAAAAAATGAGGCCCTAAAGAAAAAAAAACACATAGCAAGCTGGAACAAGATAAAAAAAATAACATGGTAATGTACAGTTTGCTCGCAGGAGTTCACATTGCAATAAAGCGTCCACACGCACACATTTCTAGTTCTGTCCACAGAACATGGACTAACAGATCATTCCGTATATAGCAACACATAGCTGTTCATCACAAGCGCTTGATCTAGTCCAGTGTCCACTAAGGAGTCTTTCAGGAAGATGTTCGCCTTTTGCTGAAGATGCCTTTCAGGCCGCGGTCCAAGTAATTGCTGTATTGTGAGGGGACGACTTCGAGTCGAGAGCCTAAGCAAGGCTAGCAGTTGAGAAGGCGATGCGCACGAGGCCCGATTACGCTATTGCGTTCTACTCTTGAAGGTGAAGCTCAACCGTCCTCCAAGTTTTTTTGCAGGGAGCATGAAGTTTTCTGGCTTGAAACTGGGCCTCGGAGGGTTGTTCTTGCTACTGCTGCGTGTGGCGCTGCACTTGCTATCTTCTTTTCGTTCGTGATATGCCGCGCATATAGGTCTCCGCTCCAGGTGGTAGCACTGCTATCTGCGTAATCCGGTATTGCAACTCGCGAAGGGATGTTACTTTTCGCCGAGCGGTGGCCACACTCGATCGGTGCAAACCACTGAAAGTAGTCACGACATTCGTGTAAGCCTGACAGAAAGCGAGCCATATACTCTCCAGTTGCCGACCAGTTTGCCGGTCAATGCTCGCGCTTGGCATGGCGGAAGTTGGAAGCGCTGCACGATTTTGAAAACAGCCAAGAGGAAGGGCACGTGAGAAGAGGACACAGCAGGATCGAGCTTGTTACGTCCATCGACTAGTCCCTTCTGTGCGCTGATTTCTGCCCGGACATCGCGGCAAGAAAAGCCCAAAGTTCCATGGCGCTTTCCAGAATCGACGCGGCAAGACATCTTCGCCACCTAGCCCGAACAGCTCGTCATTTCTGGAGTAGAATACCCTGATATAAGACATACTAGAATATATCAAGAAAATCCTTCACCGCAACACCGACTTCCGCCCGGACTTCATCGCTCGAATTCAACGCTCTTGGATCCCATTTGTATTGCTATTCTTGTTTGCCCGCCGGCTTTGTGCATATAATCGGCGTTCAGGGGCGTAGCCAGAAATTTTTATTCGAAGAGGGGGGAGAGGAGATTCAACGATAATTTATGTATGTTCGTGCGTTCGTTTGTATGTGCGCGTTTACACACGGAAAATTGAAAAGATTGGGGGGGGGGGGGGGGGAATGATCTCCCTCAGCCCCCTCTTGGCTACGCCAGTGTCACATTTCATATCACGCAATTTGGTTTCCTCCCGTGTCGCCATCGTTAGTATCACTGTGTTAGAGTGACAAGTGCCCCTATAATAGTGCAATGAATTTCACTGTGTATGCGTATCGTACTCTCGTAGTGTTTGACCCTATATGAGCTATTAGTCATCGTACCCCATTTACACAAAGCGTAAATGAGGATACTGTATAGTGCAGTTAATAAATAAATAAATAGGTTAGTAAATCAATAAATAAAAAAATAAATAAACCTTGGTTGCCGTTCGCCTGAATAAACGTTGCCGGCAACGAAACGCATGCGGGACAACAGCGCCAGCTCAATCTGCGAGAAAAACAGAATGCCAGTTGGAAACACACACATCCCTTAACACACACATCCCTTACACATCCCTTTTCTCAATGAATATAAGCACCACGGTCACTCCAGTTCGTCGCAGTGTAGCGCTGCTCTCACGCCATTCCCTTCCTCTTCATTGGTGCACATTCAATTCGTTCATTGTTGCTGGAACGAACTTTCGACGTAGCCCGTGCCATGGCCAAGGAAGCGAACGCGAAAAGTGGAGAGACGAGAGCTGTCCGGGCTCACCGCGTGAGCTGCAGCTTCCTGCCAGCAGGCAGCGCTCAAAGCCCGATCGGCGACCGCGAGTCGTGACCAGTGTGGCAGCATCAACATCCGTCAGCGCCCGCCTGTTGCTCGGCACTCTGCGCAACCTGGACACATCCGACGGCTCATTCTCGGCTCGTCCCTTGGGCCCACAGAGTGACTGACCGATGTGGAGGAAAGTGGCGAAAGTTGCTCTTGCCATGCTGCAAGCGCCGTAAACTCTAAAAGCAGTCAAGAAAGGGAAACCGACGGCCCCCTTCTGTAGCACGAAGCCACAAGGAAATCCACACGAATTTCTCAGGAAGAAAGCTCTCAGAAAGAAAATTCGTCCTGGTCTAGGGATATCGAACCCGGGACCAACGCCTTTTCGGGAACGGTTGCTCTACCAAATGAGCTAACCAGTAAGCTAATCATTGGCAGCGTGAAGGCGAATTACTCGACAACTCGAGGCGCATGGACACATAATACAGAAAATCAGTTTAAGGAATTGGTCCCGAGTTCGATGTCCCGGACCAGGACGAATTTTTCGGCAGCTAAGAAGCTTTCTTTCTGAGAAATCCGTAGGGATTTCCTTGTGACTTCATACTACAAGCGGGTGGTTGTCAGTTTCTCTTTCTTAACCCCTCCGCCACCTTGCGGGATTCCGCAGAACTGATTTTCTGTATCCACGGCCGCCTGGATCATCGGCGCGCGCGGCGGTAGCAACAGCGCCGCGCACGCCGGTGATCCAGGCGGCCGTGCTGTATCTTAAGAACAGTTGCAACCTTTGGGAGGGCCTCTTGTCCCAGAATAATAATCGTCATTATCTTGCGTGACATTGTTTGCCTCAACGCAGGTGTGGAGCAAAGGGGGTAGGGGGCAGGGGCAGCCACCCCCTGAAATACTGCACCCCCCCCCCCCGGACGCGCACACACACACACACACGCCTGGCAGGCCAGAAGAATCAACGTAAATCTAATTCTATCCCGGTGCACTAGCCCCACAGGAGAACTTCGCTCGTGATGGTGTTTATGTTGTCATTTCGTCTACCTTCGTTTCGTTAGCATCGCTGGCGGCATATGTGTAAGTTGTGCCCCAAACGGTATAACACTGAAATGTGATTTACATGTGTAGGACATTACATCTAAACAGCACAAATGCTGTAGGTAACTGTAGCTTGCTGCACCGGTGTGTGTTACGCTTTCACGAGCAATAGAACTTCCCTTTGTCAACAAAGGGAATTATGCGTAATGATGCATTCCTACACTGGTGGTATACGCAAATACATGCCAATGTAAGGGCACCCGCATGCTTGGAATTAAGTACTCGTTAACGAACCGACGTGGTCAAAATTAACCCGAGGTCATTGACTTCACGGCGTAACTCATAATCACACGGCACTCTTTTGGCACGTAAAACCACCAACATTAATTTTTTATAACGCAGTACGACAAGCATCGCATCTACAGCCAGCTTCAAAAGTTTAAGGATCACGAGACAAAAGAAAAAGCTGAATATTCCCGCTGCTTCGGCAGGTAGCCTTGACTTTAGATTTCCGGCCTGGCATGTACTACTGTGCACGCAGTTCGACAGAACACAGTCACAAATTGTTGTGAAACTTAAGGTTTTCTCAGAACTGGTGGTCCTGGCCTCTAAACTTTTGACGCCGGCCTGTACATTCATTTCACGCTTGCCGAGCGAAAGCACCACCTCGCCACGTAGTCGAGCAGCGGGAAAAAACTCTCTCGGGCGCTGATGGAGCGCGGTGCATGCAATGCGGAAAAGGCTGCGGCCGGGGGTTGGCCACCTCGGAGGTCAAGCAAGCGTGGCGCGGCCGCCGCCGCTGCCGCTGTTACCTCATGTATGCCGACCGAACCAGAGGCTTCTTCTTCTCCTTCTTGGTGTTTCCTGCGTGCCGGCTTGGCCGAGCGGGGCGTCGATTAAACGCGGAAGGCATGCGTGCTGCTATCGGGCGACCATCTCTTTTTCGGCGGCGGCGAAGGGGCCACCGCTGAGCGCACAGCAGCGGCAGCAGCAGAAACCCCGCATCGCGCGGTGCACGTAATGCTGCCCGCACGTTTCGCTCTGATCGAAACACCCAAAATGGTCCGTTGATTTCCTCGCTCGCGGTGCCGACTTTGCAGAGAGAGAGAGAGAAGGATGTTCGCGCGTGGATGGGTTAGGGAGGAGCACCACCGGAAAACTGAAAGTATGTTTTCTTCTTCCGAACTTACAGAACTACGCGCGTACAGTTTGAGGGGTACAGGTATGTGCTGGGCCTTCCGTTCGCCGCAAAGAGGAAAACTCAAGAGTTACGCTACACGCATGGATGGAAGCTGCGGGCTAGACGCGCTTGTCAGTGTGTACACGGTGTGAACAGCCGTAGTTCGTTTTGTTTGGTTGGAGGAAGCGCGCGTGCCTGTTTTGCAGACTTTGAACGGTCCACCTGCCTTTCCGGGTGGGTCGCACACTCGACGGAATACCGAAGGTATACACAAGGCGGAAAAAATAAACGGAATGCCGAGGGAAAGCCGAACAGAAAAAGTCCTTCCGCTCTTTACGCTATTACGATATAATTTTGCTTGTCTCGTGTTGAACGAGGGCTTCCGTCTCATGCTCCATAATCTATCTCTATCTGCTATTGCGTCATTGTATCTGGTGCACTCTGGACTCTGGAAGAACAATGCTTCGGACTCTGGACTTGTTCAAGGTCACCCCTTGAACTTAAATGCTGGATGACGTGTACTCAACCCAGGACAGATAAAGACACTGTTGTACAGGACAAGCGCTCAGTGTTCTTTCCCTGCCCTGTTTTCAATTCGCGCTATCCAGTATTAAAGATTACGAAATAATTAGCCCAGCAACAAATTTTGTTTTGTGATCTCGTGAATTTGCCTGTTTTAGGCGGAAAATGAATGAAGCCTAGTAGAATGGGAGGAAGGCGAACACGAAGCGGAGTTCCACTGTCTGACATGCGATGTCCACAATACACAACAGCCAGCAATAGATGGAAATAAGGCGTAGTCATCACATCTAATAATAATATTTGGGGTTTAACGTCCCAAAACCACGATATGATTATGACAGACGCCGTAGTGGAGGGCTCCGGAAATTTCGACCACCTGGGGTTCTTTAACGTGCACCTAAATCTAAGTACGCGGGCCTCAAACATTTTCGCCTCCATCGAAAACGCAGCCGCCGCGGCCGGGATTCGATCCCGCGACCTTCGGGTCAGCAGTCGAGCGCCACAACCACTAGACCACCGTGGCCGGGCGTAGTCATCACATCTCTAGAGTGTGTCAGCATCACTGGAAGAACCACTGAATACAATAGGCATAGGCTCAAGGACGCTATACGACGCGCAAGGACGACTCGACACCTAAAATCGGCGCAGGGTTTCTACGAAGAGTAGCAAGTCTCGGAGTAGCTCGGAGAAGTGTACCGCGCGTTACAGATGCCTTTAGATGGTGGGGTACGAAAGCGAGGGGGTGAGATGCCTGCCGATAGGCTAACCTCTCTAGATATGATTGAAAAAACTTTCACTCTCTCCTCGAAATTGCCTTCGATGAAATCGCAGCAAGCCCCCCTGCGAGACAATGTGCATCAATATATTTTGAAATTGAGACGTGTTGTCTCTTTTCTTTGTAGGCCGATGTAAAAGACTTTCGATGCCGCAGCAACGCCAGAAGCCGCGGCATTTCTTTCTCGCACGAAGAGAGAGCATCACCGAAAATGACCGCGGAGAAGCTTATCCGCCGTTTCTTTCCCAAAAAAGCACCATCGGAAACAAAACGTACGTACAGTACACAGCAGAACCCGAAATTCCACCCCCACCTCCCCAAACCGCTGCTTTGCCAACAGTTCTGGAGCTAGCTCACGAACGGCCCTGCGCAGCCGCAGGCACGGAACGCTTGCAGGAAATCTCGGCCTCCAATGGCAGCACCACGTGAAGGCAACGTGCTTAGCCGAGGGATCAGAAGAAACAGAAGCTCGCCCGCAGGGCCAAGGAATCAAGGGGAGGGGTCGCGAGCACGCCGGCAAGTGACACCCGGGCTTCTTCGGCGACGCTGCTCATTTAGCAAAGGCGTCACGTCCCGTTCTGCAGTGAGACGCCGGGTCCGGGGAAGGGCGCTTCGGGGACGCCAGAGGGCTGCCGCTTCGCGCGGTGCGCGTAGGGGCACAGCAATCGTCGTCCTGACGCTCGTATAGGCCACCGCGTGTGCCGGAATAGCGCTATTGCCGCGCTGCCTTTTTCCCCGACAACTCCCCCCCCCCCCTCCTTCCTCCTTTCTAGTTCCTACGCAGAAGCGTTCCTAAGAGCTAGCTGTGCCGCGCGCTTCTCCCATCTCGCGGATACGCGACGTGGGAATATGATTACGCCGTCCTTGTTGGAAAGGCTCGTCATTCGGACCCGTCTCTTGTTGCGTGCTGCGAGAACTGGTACCGCCGCCGCAACCTCTCCTTCCTCCCCTACAACAATTTCCCTCTCTCCTCGACAGATTCGAAAACACACGCGCAGACTAACGCATGCTGTCTCTTCCTGCACACAGCACTCACACACGCGTACAAGCAAGCACGCTACACGTAACCGCTGGAAGCCCGCACTGTTTTCGGTGGTTTGCCCTTGCAAGGTATACGGTGTCGTTGCGCGACGTTCTTTCCTTTCTTTCTTTCCCTTTTCCGAGTTCTCGTCTTGTATTCCACGCGTGGTGCGTCGAAAGCGGCGAAATGCGCCACTATAGCTCGACGTGTTTTCTTTTTTTTTATTGTTATTTCCGCGCGCAACACGCGACGGGAAAACGATCCGCGCGGTTGTCGCGGACAGCGCTGCCAGCGCGCCGCCTGCGTAAAGCGTAGCATGCGTGCTGCACCGCATAACACGACGAAGATGCGGCTCCTTCTCTCCTCCTCAGCTTCCTTCTATACCACGTTGCACGCGCGGGTCAAGTATTCCGCGCGACTGGAATAAAGGGAGCCTGAGCGTGACCGTCCACGCTCTTGCGTTGCTCGGTGCTCGAGGCGTGCGTGCGTGCGTGCATCATCACTCTTTCCAATTCTCGTATGAAAAAAAAAAAAAGACGAAAGACGTGGCTGCATTGATGGCGGCGAGCGCACGTTGCACGAACGAGTTCGCTGATAGGGCACGTGTGGATCGCATCCTAATGACTATACGTGAAAAGGGGGGGGGGGGACTGGCGAATACGACAAAAAGTCATGTGCTCGATCTATGTAGCGCTCGAAAGTATACGATAGCGCGTCGCCCATGTTCCCGGAGCACTTGTTCGTCGGCGGGGCTGACGTATATTGTGTATCTAAAATGAAATAGCGCAGCAACTGGAGGATGGAGAAGGAATACCGTAAGAGCCGACAGCACGAAACGTGTATTTCCACACTAGTATGCGCAGACGAAACCGGGCCGGTGCCGTCACGGAGTTGCGTCGAATTGTTCGAACATTTGGTCTGCATACTGGAAAACGTAGGCAGGCGCAATGGCCCACTAAGCTATGCAGTCATTACGTATGGATGTGAAATGCAAAATAATGACGATGAGGATGATGATGATGACGCTAATAATAATAATAATAATAATAATAATAATAATAATAATAATAATAATAATAATAATAATAATAATAATAATAATAATAATAATAATAATAATAATAATAAGAAAAAGCCGCCCTATGTTTTTTAAGGTTTACATGCACGTTGCGGAATACTAGGCGATCAAAATTACCGGAGTCCTCCAGTAAGGCGTGCCCCAATATCGTGTGATTTTGTCCTCCCATCTCAAGTACAGAACTGTGCAGTAAATGTGGCCGTACTTCAAGGTCTGAAAGGGAAAACTGTTTTGGCTATATATGCAACTAATACTATTTGGTCCGCACGGTGAATCAGTGGTTACGGTGCTCGGCTGCTGACCCGAAGGTCGCGACTTCGATCCCGGCCGCGGTGGTCGCATTCCGGTGGAGGCGAAATGCTAGAGGCCCGTATACTGTGCGATGTCAGCGCACGTTAAGGAACACCAGATGGTGGAAATTTCCGGAGCCCTCCACTATACGGCGTCCCTCATAATCATATCGTAGTTTTTGGACGTGAAACCCCAGATATTATTATTATTGTTTATAATATTTATATTATATTATATTATATTATATTATATTATATTATATTATATTATATTATATTATATTATATGATATTATATTATATTATATTATAATAATTTATAATAATATAATAATATAATAATATTGTTTATAATATTGAAATCAAGAAGGAGAAATGGATATGGGCCGGGCACGTAGCACGTCGGCAGGATAACCGGTGGTCATTAAGGGTAACTGACTGGATTCCAAGAGATGGCAAACGCGTGAGGGGGAGACAGAAAATTAGGTGGGTAGATGAGATTAAGAAGTTTGCAGGTATTACGTGGCAGCAGAAAGCACAGGACCGGGTTGATTGGCGGAACATGGGAGAGGCCTTTGCCCTGCAGGGGGCGTAGACAGGCTGATGATGATGATGATGATGATAATATTTGCGACCGCTGTCATGGTGACATAGCCTAGACAGACATTTTTCGGCCTCTTAATATACGTCTCCCAAGACTTCACATTGTCTCGAATAAATGTGAGAGGAAAACACATATTCCATTATACTGGGAAAGATAACCTTCGGCGTCTGCACGTTCCGTACTAGTCAGTGCGATAGCCCAGCTACAAACGCGAAGTCTAATTGCGGTTTCATCGATGCAATAATCTGCGTGGTGCTCAGACTCATATCGGAGCCCCAGTATCAACTAGGGGGCGCATGCTTATGGTTACGTGCCCATAGCTTTCTGCGTGCTTAGGACAGCCTAAAAAGTGAGTGCGTGAACTCGTGCAAAAATGCAACAAGGAAGACTTAGTGGTAGTGTGCACTCTGTAATTCAATTATTCCAGCGCGCTGTGCCGCAACTCAGCGAATAAATTTAATAAGTGCAAGCAGTTGTATTACACTCCTCTTTCTGCTGCACACAACTTACACGACCAGAATCAACGACACATTAAAGCGGAATCCAAATCCTTTCACGTTAAAGCAACCGTGCCAATCATGAAGCTTCCATTTGAACCGCACTTTGATCGGACAAACAAATGTACAAAATACGTACAATCAGGAATGTACAAACATTTAGAATTAGGAAATAATAGGTATTTTCTTTTATAACCATCAAAACGGGGGCAACGCTCTAATTTGGACGATGATGGGTTGTATCGTCCAAGCGGGCATCAAATAGAATTAGAAACCGTCGGCCGCCCAATCTGTGTTGTACACAATCCTCGCGAAATCGTTTTTTGTTGCGAAACGGCCTTTATTGCACTCGTTTCGACAGATTTCGTTCGCAAATCAGATTACTATCTTTTTCGTTGTTTTTTTTTTTTCCTGTCGTACTCGGCCCCGCTCAAATTGCACCCAATGGTATAATCGGTTCCTTCAGATATTCGACATTATCGTTAAAAAGAGAGAGATGGCAGCGTTAACACCGAACAATGTATATAACCCCGACGTTTAAACGCCTGACTCTTGTATAATTAGCCGTTTTTTCCCCCATTGTTCAACGGAAATAAAAAGATAAAAGCAAATAAATCACCGGTTGAACGGGATCCCGCTCGTAGGAATGGCAAATTGAAATGCCCGTAATGCGAGGGACACGATGGCTGGCCGCCCCTTTATGTCGCAATTAAAGCTCGGCCCAACGGCCACATTCCCTTAATACCTCCTCCTAGGCCGCACGTCTTTTCATAACCCAATCAGCGCGCTCGCTCGCTCGCTCGCTCGCTGCGGACACAAAAGCCCACCGTCGACGATGACGGCTTCGCTATGTGTGTACACGTTCTTTTTCTCGCCTCGACTCGCTGCTGCATGCTGCTGCCGTTGGCGTTGATGTTCCCGTGCTCTTTCTTTATCACACTATAATCTGCCGGCGTCGCTGCACACGCATCTCCGTGTGTTCCTTTCATTACTTTTTTTCAATCTAAAACAACCCACCCGCAGGAGTGAGAACTATAGAAACAAACAACGAAAAGAAGGCAACCCTAAAACGGCCGGCTTGGATGAGAATTAATCACCATTTCCCAGGATGGTGCCGTGGCTAGGTCGTCTTTTCTGCTACATTGCTGAAATGTTTCATTTTATTAGCTTTTTTTTAGGAAAGGTCTTCCGCGCTTCAACATAGTTTGCCGTTCTTGTTCGTAAGCCTTCACATCACATACCTTAGCTGTTTTTATGCGTTTGTCTTGTTGATCAACCTTATTTGTTTTGTTTTTTTTTATGCTCCTGCTAGGGCGTCACATGTCTTGAACAGCGGAAAATGAGGGGACGAAGAGATTTGGGGGCCTGGGGGGGAGCGAGACTATGCCATGGAGGCTTTCCTTCTCCGGCCCTCCATTCCGGTCCAAGCTCGGTGGCTTGGCGCGATGCTCGCGCACCAGCTATTCCGCTAATTACGCTGGCAGAAAGCCACTTTTAAAAATTTAATTGACGGTCCATATCGTGCGCGGCCATTAATTAGGTCGAGTGTGCGCACGGAATGGTTCCTCGCGCCACAGGAAAGACCACCCCCCCTTTACCCCCTCTTTACCCAGTCCCGGGACGGCACCCGGTTTAATGGGCGAGTACCGGGGGTTGTATCGGCGAGACCGTGTACAAACATACGACAAATAAGCAGGCATATATTAAACAAAAAAATCAGAGCGCCGCCTAAGCAGGCGTACGAACAGACGCACTCATAAGTACGTGAACCTGCTTGACGCCGTGCACTGTTATAGCGATGTATGATGCGTGTGCGCATGCGCGAACACAAATTACGTCCCTGGTCCTGCAGGGCGGGACTGAATGGTCCCCCCCTGCTTGTCGTGATCTACGAGTCCTCCCGGGGACTGCGACGACCATTATGCGCGCGTCCGCTCGGGAAGACCTGAGCGAACGTACGGATGTAGGACGTCCGAGAACGTACACCGGATATACATATACGTACTGTACATATTACACATACATTTTATAAAGTACATACAGCCGTAGCGGTGCTCTGCGACATATCGTGAGCGCGCTCATCAGGCGCGTCTATTAGCCCTTGTCCGGATGGCAAGGAGGTTTTAGAGAGGGTGGGAAGAAAGGCGTTGTTAAAAAGAAGTATGCAAGAAAGAAATCCCTGTCGTCCCACTCATCATGACCGTAATGTCGCTCGCTAATATAACTCTAATAACCCTGGTCATGCCATAGAGCACCGTCACTGCCCTGTGCTGCGTGCGTAGCCTGGGACGGAACGGGTATCCAGGAATCTGCAGCGCATCGCTGCTTTCGATACTTCCATTTCAAAGGCCATTACAAAAGACCCGAGCACCCCCTGAAATACGTTAAATGGAAAGAGCGGGGAACAGTGTACTCAATAAAGCGCGGGAAAGTTCTGGAGAGATACACTCGCAACAGCTTCGCCTGGCTTTCCGTGTATTCTTTGAACAGCCAATGGCGTTCGATGTTTTTTTTTTTTTTGTTATCCCCTCGCGAATTGTGAGACAGTCATAGAAAATGCCGCGATAATCGCTTAGTACCCTTCATTGTACTCGACGGTTGCTACGGTGACTCCGTGATTGAACGGCGTTCTGCATCCTTCTATAGGAGTGAAGTCTGTAGGCATCAGTTCACGACCGCGCAGTCCTCTTTATTGCCCGTTGGGGGCCACGACCTCGTACGTCCTGGATGTGCAAAGCCCCGAAAACACTGCTGAGTTTCTTTTGATTTACTTGCCTACGCATGACCGCATCTGACGAGCCTTAAAGAACATATCACTGCTTCTGTGTGCATGCATGCCGCGAACGTCTCTACAGCTCGTCATTTCTCATTCCCTTAAGTTCGTCTTAATTCCTCAGTGCAGAATACAGCTAACCGTTCTTAAACTGGTTAAACTCTCTGCCATCCCCTGGCCACTCCCTCCCTCCCTCTCCTCTCTCTCTCTCTCTGTCTCAGAATTCTTGCTGTCCGCTGGTACGAATGCGGGGTGAGCTCTTTAGTACCCAGTATGCAGCCTATGAATCTCCATAGCATTAATATCCGTCCGAACTCTGAGAGTCACTGCCCGTTGCATCGTCGGGCGCATACTTCGCTTTAGAAACAATACAGGTCCGCGCTACGGACCGATACGTCTTATCCGAAACGTCCTTAACTAATAAGCGCAGGAGCAGGCATGCCCGCATCGTCCATCCGATGCTAACGCGGCAGTGTCATTGTGTTGACCGGGCAGCTTCTCCTCCGAAGCTGATCACGTAGTCGGGACGATGGCATCCTGCCAGACTAACGCCGCTTGTCACGACCGCAGTACAAGCAGAATTCGCCACGAACAAAAGACATTCGAACAAACAAGCAGCGCAGAGGCGGCATTTCGGTCTGCGGCTTGCCGGCGCGCGGACATTGATTACACCCATTAGGGCCTCCGCTGTCTTCATCACACGATGTCCATCGGAAGAAACAGTGTTTTCGATCAGCGGCCCCGGCGCAGCCGTCAGCTCATGGCGGTAGCAAAGGCGGAGGCCGAACGAGCGTCATGGCGAGTCTTCGTTCTAACCCTCGATATGGTTTGTGACAGGCAAAAATTATTTCAGCAAATCAGCGGTTGTCCGAAGCCACGAAGCGCTATATAGTAGCTGCCCGCTCGCAGACCGGTTGATGCGTGGACGCCCTCTGCGATGGACGTCCTCGATTACCTGGACATACTAGCCGCTGATAGCTTGTTTGGCGATGCCCAAATGAGCCGTGCGGAGGCTCGTTGTGCATACGTATATACACGAAGGACAAGAAACCGCTTGGGAGCCGCCTTCGTGCGCTGCAGAGATATTCTTAGCCTTTTTTCTGAGAGGCGCACGTCATCATTGGTTGTCCTTGCGCAGAAATGAAGTGTGCCGGGACAAGGCGTATAACGGTGCTTCGATAGAGACGTGCACCTTACACTGGCAAAATGCGAAAGAGCTTCCGGCAACGTGACCCTCCGTGATTAGGTAGTGATGCGGACTGTTAGCGCGTCCGGCTTTGTGCTCGGGACGCGATGCCGGCCACTACGTTCAAATCATGGCACCGCCAATGATTGTTGCGTGACCGCTGTTTATGACAACATATGTAGTCTGCAAGCACTGTAAGAACAGGACTGTCTGGTCAGCGAACAACGCCATCGAGAACACAGTTGTCCAGTCTTAAACAACGAAAATGTAACCACGGTAAGCTCGATTACTGCGTACGAACGAAGTTGAGAAGTTGGTGATACAGTCAAATGTATCCTGCATACGTACCACCGAAGTCTATATATAGTGCCACAAAGTTACCCCGCTGGGAGAATGAAAGGCAAGATAACGAGAAATTTGGTGGTGGACCCTCCAAAGTTCAAGCCAATGACATTGTAGAAAAAGTGGTAAAAGAATTGGCTACGTGCACTTTTGTTTTTTTACGAGCGAAATGTGTCAGGGGTCTTGAAAGAACAGTACGATTTCGCAGCTCCACTTTCCACAGAGTCGTCCAATTCATGACACGAAAATGCCAGGCGAACGAAATGAAACAACACGAGCTACAGAAATGCAAGCCCTTTCTGTATATGTGCTCAGCCATCCGTCGTTCAACGATCTGTCCAACGTTATAGACCACTCATTCGTTCTGATTCACAATGTCACAAGGAATCAAGAATGATTCGCGCAAGACAACGCAGGTCAGGTTGAAAGGATTGCCCCCACAGTCATTCCTGTTATCGTCAAGCAACGCGTTATGGTTAGAGAACCAACGGGTTCCGTGTCCGTGACATTACCAGTGGCACGTTTCGTTTTTGTTATGATTACGACAACCGACGTCATTACGACGACGCGACAGGTTACAGAACAGAATGGCCATGACCGGATGTCATCGACTGATCCGAAGAATCATCGTTCGGGAAGGCGTTTTTCTCGGCAGGCTCGTTCGCGGTAACGGAACGGCAGGTCAGGAAGACGAGCAAAAGAAACGCAGGCATATGGACAAATTATCAATCTCTGACACCGCCGCGTAGCGATCACTTGTCTCCCCTGCCCGCTTCCGGAGAAACAAGGCAGAGCCTCACTTCGTTTCCGCGGTCAACGCCCTCACGCGGTAGCGTCGCGACAACCGCCACCACTGCGCAACAAATCCACGGGCGTTTGCCCCGCAAACACGTAAGCGTGGCTAAGTGAAAATAAAAGAGCGCGGGCACGGCGAAGAAGGACGACTACGAGGGAAAAGAAAGGCGGGAAAGAAACAGAAGAGGCGGTGGCAACAGCCCCGCGGCCCTTCACGCTGGAAAAACAAACTCAGCTGAACGCCGGTTGCGAATGATTCCGATTTACCGAGGCCCGCGAACGGACGCAGCTTCTTTCGTGGAGGCACGAAAAAAAGCCGCGCCTCGTCCCAAACCGGCAATTATTCATTCGACGCTCTCGTTCTCCCTCAAGAGTTTCGTCGCGCCCACTGCAGACTCCGAATGATCGGTACCGTCGCTCCGTTTCGCCGGGCCCAGCGACCTGTCACCCATGAAGAAGAGAAGCGTTTAGGTGTGTATAGTAGACTGCAGGACGCGGCGTGTCTTGTGATCTCGCTGTAATTACGTACAGCGCTGTCAAAGGTGAGCAGTCGGAAGCGGAGGGACAGTCGGCGTTTAGTTAACGCAAGATAACCGCCCCGTGATTGCGCGTTTCGGTTAGTTCCCGCTGCATTGAGCCTAGAGTTCGTGCGGTGACCGAAGGCTTTGCTTGCTTGCCAGGTGTGTCAAACTCTATGTACTTTGCGCGAGACGGATGCGCAGCGGGAATAACAACCTTGCAGCCTTTGTCGCTATAGCGGAGCCGCGGTAACACCGCTTAATTACGTCCGGGAATATCGTGAGATAACAGTTACGACTGACAATGCTCCTGGGCATAATAGCCACGCCACTATACCACGTGTTTCGTATGTATAGCCATAATGTAGTTACGTTTACGTCGAAGGTCTTCTTGGCGTATAAGAAAGCCTGTGTTTTCCCCACTGGTATCGCAGGCAGACAGCCCTGATTGTGATGCATGCAAGCGACCACGATTAAACCATCGAAATGTTGTTCCTTTCCCACTTTTGCAAACAAAGACGGGGGCCTAGACTGTGATATCAACAAGCTCGACGGCCGTAATGTATAGGTCTATGCACTGAGCCTTGAGTGTTGTGCTCCGTTTTATTTCGTACGATGGGTACTAATTAGCTTAAATACATTGACTGGAAGCCGATGCAGCTCACTCCTTGCACACTTTTTTTAGGGGCGAAGCTCCTAAAGCCGTGGCTCTGTCCCTCCTAGCTCGTACGTGACCGCCTATGCCGCGCGTATGTGCCAGTGGTGATGGCAACGAAGCAGCGCGAGTGTTCTTGGCCCAGCGCAGGGACGAAGAAGACGTTGCAGTTCTTTCTCTGATCGATAAAGCGTGTTTGTCGTGCTGCGTGTACTCGTCGATCCCACGTCGTTACACTGGTGGAGGTGAGGGGTAAGCTTCATGCTTGGCACTCCATCGCGGAGCCGACAGTCGAGCCCGGAATCGCCACCACGCGTCGAAACACCGGTCCACCGATTCAGTCGCCGTCTGCTAGTCGCCGTCATGACCGTGTACCTCGCACCCAACCTGTCTATCGGGGACGTCAAATCGTTTATAGACGCTGCGTTACGTGACTACGACAACAAGTACAAGAACCGTCCGTTTGTGCTGGTTGGGGACTTCAACGTGGACCTCATTGCCAATGACTGGATCGTGCAGCACATGCTTTCCAAATACGCACTCAGATGTATTCATATGCACCCTACCACGATCCGAGGGACGTGCATAAACTTAGTGTTTGCAAACTTCCCACTGCAGCCAGTACAAGAACCTCTCTCGCTTCATTTCACGAACCATAAAGCCGTCATAATGAAGGGACCTCGCAATCCAGCCGCCATGACAACGACGAAATGAAAAGAACAAACGAAGGAACGAAACAACAAACGAACAAGAACAAAATAAAAGTTGATTTTGTACAATATACGCACAGTCTTACGTCTTTCTAATGATGTAATGGGCTAACTTTCACGGGAGAGTTACGGTTTACCGATGATCTCCCCCTCTCGAGCTTCGCCCTCTTATCATCATTCATTCCGTGGATATGGCATGATTTTTTCCCCTTTTCATTCTTATGACACAATTTTTATTAACTGGCTAGCTAAGTGAATTATCTGTAAGGTTAGTATCTGTAAGGCGATGATCATCACCACAACTCACCTTAGACACTCAGAGCACGCACTCAGTTCACTTTTATTTTGTAGCAATTCGTCGTCGGACACCGAGCTTGTACTATAGTCGTACATAATCTCCTTATAGGCCTGTCCCGTCTTCTTTTGTGTTTCTAATTTTGGTGAGCGTGCGACAGCGCTGCAATGTGTCAGTTAGCAAACACCAACTTGACCAGCGTCGCGTTCTTCTCCATTATAAGCTCCCGAAGACGCAACGGACGTCGTCTTGTGTGGCCACCGCTATGTTTCGAATCATCGAACCGCCCGCGTGTACGTCTCGCTTCACTTCCTCAATGTTGCAGCGTTCCTCTCCGAGCACAATAAACAGCCCCGACCGAGTGCTGTGTGTCCGAGAGAAGGCGTTGCTTCGGAATCTTCAGAGTCAACCTTGCAACCGAACAAAGATCGCCGAGCGCATTACGGTAGCTGACAGTTTTCGGCGACCGGTCGTACTACCGGCAGCTCGAGCAAGCGCAAACAGAAAGACGAGCCACCAACGCCAAACCACTCCCCGTCTTTCCACTCACCCCAGCCCCCCCCCCGATATCCGCCCACTGAGAGTACCGCGGCGTGCGATGAAACGCTCTCCGGTGTTGCGCGTCACGACGCGAGACCTGTATTTAAGAGAAAACCTCGTATACGTGTCACTCGTCGGGCGACATTTCGATACGCGCTGCCTTCCCGCGCATCTCTCCGTCTCTCTCTCTCTCTCTCTCTCTCTCTCTCTTCAAACGTCCCTTTACGGACCAGCGACGCGTACACTTGTCTTCCACGACGTAGTGTACGTACAGGCGTCGGGGTCCTCGGGACGCTCACGTTTATCACGCTCCGCGAAGCAGCGAGTCCCACGTCACGAAGTGTCTCGATCGAGCTTTCGACTCTCTCTCTCGCCTTTTCACTGTTCCTTCTTCGACGATGAAGGAAGAAGCCACGTTCGATTCCGCGTCTCTCCTGTCCGACCGTACTCGCGGAGGCCGGTCGCGCGACGACCGACCGCTCGGTGCCCGATGCGAAACGATCTTAATGACAGTGCCGCCGCCGACGCAGCCACCGCCGAGTTATGAAACCTGAGAGAAGGAGTGGGTGAATCGAGTGGCTCGGCGGCGCCCCTAATTGATGGTTAGGTCTCTGTGAAACGAAGCGACCATAATTGGTAATTCCCGGCCTCCAGTGTGGAGAGACAGAGAGAGAGAGCATGAAAGAAGGCTTAGGAAACGGCGCGCGAAGAGAGCGTGTCTGCACGTCCGTGTATGTCTGTCTGTCTGTTTGTGAGTGGCGTGGGGGCCATGAGCGTATCATCGTGCGCATCCAACGGACAGATGTATCCGCCCCATAAAAAATAATAGTAAAAAGAAAAAATAAAAGCAAGAACAACCACTCGACATCATCCCTTTCGCTCACACGCGCGGTCTACCAAAGCTGCGAGCCAAGCTTGCTCGAGCGCCGAGAGACACTGTCGTGGTGAGCCCCTGTCCGATACACGCCACATTTCATCGTCGTGCACTCTTTCTTTCTTTCTTTCTTTCTTTCTTTCTTCTTTCTTTCTTTCTTTCTTTCTTTCTTTCTTTCTTTCTTTCTTTCTTTCTTTCTTCTTTCTTTCTTTCTTTAGATTCTATTTACCGATCAGCCCTCGGGAGCATGTTGTCACTGCATGGGCTTCATTTCCGCGTGGGCTACTTGACATCGCTTGAGCGGTACGCCTGTATTCGGGGCCTCTTGTTTCACTTGCGCTATCCACACGCCTGCTACTGACGTCCCGGGCTTTTTGTGAGCAATCGTCGGGAAGCGGAGCCGCGGTTAAGCCGTAGAAGAGAAAAATAAAAAGGCAGTCGTGCGTTACATTACTACAGCGAAGTCAAAGTGATAGTTTTGCCTAATGCATGCAGTGACTATATGTATCGTTTGCTTGTCATCTATCAAAACACCTTAACGATTCTGTCTTCCTTATGCATTTTGATGAGAACTTCGCCGCGCCTTTTCATCTGCCAAAAAAAAAAAAAAGGTTATGATCGGATGTGGCATCTTAACGAACTTTTATGTTATGTGTGGTCATTTCATTTGTGTAAATGCTTGTGTTTTCTAAACTTTGGTGTTGGTTGGAGACCTTTTTTGCATTGAAGAATTGGGACTGACTGCATGAGTATTATCCTATGTGCATTTGTATAGTTTTGTGTTTGTTCACTACTTTGCGACGGCAACTATTATGCAACAGAAGGGGAGTAACCAGCGCCACGCATTGACCCCAATCTCTTCTTATCTGCATTTAATTAGAAAAAAAGGTTTACATATAAGATACACATCAGAATGGCTGATGATGGGACATGTTGCTTCATGATCAATAGTGATTGAACTGCGCAAACAGGACAACGACTACAGGAAGAGACGACGACACGCAGATCTCATAACAATTAAAAAGGCCCTTTGTGTGTCGTCGTCTCTTCCTTTAGTCGTTGTCCTGTTTGCGCAGTTCTACATTATTGAAGATGAACATGAAGTCGTCTAATAAAGAAAAACGTGAAAGAGCGCAGAACCTCAGTCGTTGTAATTCCTTACACGAATCCATTATATAAGATCGATATTACGAAACAAGAACCCGAACTTTAGCCCTACACCTGTATTTACTATCCCTCCACACTCTTTGAATAACTCTTTTGTGTATGTGTGTTTGTGACTGTACGTACTATTAGTGCGTATATGCGATCACTGTATATATCATAGGCATCACCCGACACCTGGAGTAGCAAGCCAGGCGATAAACCAGGCTAAAATCTCCGGAAATTTCATTAAAGATTATTATCTCTCTCTCCTTCCACACGCTGCCTTCCGGTCGTGCGCACAGTCAGGGTAGGTTTTAACACTTGCGAGTCGAGCACAAAGCACAAACTTCTCCTGTCAGCTCTAATGTACTTCCAAATCGGTGAGCATACACCTTCCCCGTATCGAAGGTGTTTACACTGTAAAACAACACACATCCCGTGGAACAAACTTACCTCATCGGCAGCCATGGAGAACCTAGCACATAGCAGCAAATGTTCAAGAGGAAAGGTCGAAGTCATTTGAACTGAGAAAGAAAGGCTGTGAGAAGGGAAGGACGGTCTAACGATGACAGTAGTACAAAGTCGAAAACGATCTTAAAGACAAGACGACGAAGGACTGATTGATAAGCGATAGGACAAAAGGGAAAGAAAAAGAGCCAATCACGAAAAGTGATCCCCTGTAATAACGGGACATTGCCCGTTGGAGAAGGAAAGTGTTTTCCGGTAAAAGAAAGTGACCGTTGGAGAAGGAAAGTGTTTACGGGCATTAAACGAAAGAAAGTGGCCAACGAGGGCCGCTGCAGCGCGAAGCTTACTCAATATTAAGCCCGTTCTTTAACGTACACTGGAAAATATAGAACACGAAAGCCCGAGTTCCGGTTGGCCTTGTAAGCAACTGTACACAACCTAATTTTGTTGCTGCCTGGCGCAATATCAGTGTTGACAATGCTAGCAGCGAAAAGAAATCTAAGGCTCTTAACGAAATGGTCTTTCGGCGTTCTTCTTGTCGTTCCGACGGACTTGCCTTCATAGTAAGAGTACCCGAGAATCAGACAGTCGTCTGTAATATGTGTCCTCATTCTCTTCTTATTGGCCCGGAGACAGCTCCGTTGGTAGCCCGTAAACACTTTCTGCAGACATGGGTTTTCGCTTTAATGTCGTGTTACAGTTCCTTGATGTTGTCAGGAGACTCCCCGAGCATTGAAAGAAAAATCAAGAAATCGAATATACACCTTTGTATTCTCTGTTTCGGAGTAATTTTGCTTTCGCCAGTGAGTATGGAATTGACACTTTAAACCAGAGACACGTCACCCGAACTGAGCAGCCAGAAAAGCTGCCACGTGTAATGCAGAACATATACGTAGTGGATACCGCCCCCCCCCCCCCTTTGCGTCTTGTTTCACCGAGCCAACATTACACAGCAGTAGACAACACTATAGCCCAGATTAGTACCGCATGGTATTAGGATATTAAGGTATAGGCTACAAGCAAACCATACGCTTTTTTCTTAACTAATTATTACTATAACCTTTTTCTAAGATAATTAATGTTAAGGTTTGCGTTTAGTGAAGACTATAAGAGAGGACAAAATTTGTATGCTTCTATGTCCTGCTCTACGCATCACTAGACGTTTTTATCCCAATTCTAGCTCAGAAAATTGTCTCTGTTTTAATGCTAACCCAGAAACTGATGGGGAAACCCCAGTCAACTTTCAATAGATTGTTCCAAGTTGAAAAGAAGTGATGAAGTAATAAAGACGGCATACAAGCACGCCCATCAGCCCATCATAATGGTATACATCCCGCTTTAATTATAAATATCACCGAGCCGACGTTGACGTCAGCGAGTGACGAAAGAGCGTTAAAGAGAGAAAAAAAAAGGGGGGGGGGCTTTCCAATTGCCGTTGGGCGGCTTCTTCTTCTCTCGCTCGCGAGGGCACGGCCATACACTACAACCGAGCGATGTAGCCGTGGTAGCAACAGCACCGTGCACCGTACACGTCTACAGCCGCGAAGCACTTCAGCATCGCAACAGCCGAGCGGGAAAGGGAGGCCCGAGATTTCCCTGCGGGACCCCGTATACGCACAATCGAAGAGAGAGGAGCACGCCCACAATACGCGAGGGGCAATTTCCCGTCTTCCACGAAGGAAGAACCGCGAAGAAACGAAACATCAGGGATTCTGTGCCATATACCACAGGACAACGAAAGAAAATAAAGACCCTAATCACTTTTAACGCGGTAGCGTTAAAGAGCTGGTATCGCAGAAATTCCGGTTTCGGCGTCGGCGTCTTTGGTAGTGGGCGAAAAACCAGCGTTGTCCGTGGGCGAGAATTCGGGATATATGCAAATAAAGAAATAACTAAAAAATATATTTGGTTCGAGCGGGAATCGAGCCCAGGACTCCTGGGTGGCAAGCAGGTGTTGTACAACAGAGCCACGCCCGTACCCAAAATCGCTTCGCAAAAAAAAAAAAAAAAAAAACACTATTTGAATGTTATGTGGTGCGAGGAGTGTCATTAACACATGTAATATTGCGTGTCAGAAGCGTAGAATTACACCAGGTGTGAAGACATGCGAATGGCGCCACGAGTGGTTGGTTTAAAGGCCCACCAATTGCAAAGCACATAGGCATAATTAATTATAATTATCAACAACAGCATCAACAACGTGTGCAGCTGCTTAGGCGTGCGTGTTGCCTACGAACGCGTAGTGGGCCCTTCGCTGATTCTCAAAGGGAAGAATTATGTCCTAGTGGGCACTTAGCAACTGTAATTGCAGTAGGCGTTCTAGGATAGTTTAAAAGGGCAAAGCCAGGCAAGCGATTGAGAAGGCGCTGCGAACTGGGTCCGATTACGCTATCGCATTCTACTCTTGAAGGCGAAGCTCAAGCGTCCTCCTAGCTTTTTTTTTTGTTAATGTTTCTTTTTAAATTTTGTTCCACATGTAGAATATGCACGCAGTGCTAAATTCGTGGCTACCTTAGAACAGTCGAGAAGACTTGAAGCGACCCGTATAACCATATTTACCTGAATACGATGGCAGCGCATCTTGCTAATCTATTTAGCGAAACTGAGGTCACGGATTGGGAATGCCGTATACTGTTGCCTCAATGCGTTAGTTGGAGGTTTAGCTGATGGGGCTGAAGACGTCTTAAGCGAACTCATGTAGTAAAATGCTAACGCATCGTATCTTGCAAACGTTTACATAGCGCATCATGGCGTTTCTATAAGCCAACGTGTTACTAGTAGTCTAGAAAGGTTGGTGTGAACGCAGCTTGCGCCTCTTTGCCAGCTCACTCAAGCTGTAATTCAGCTTGGCGAAATCAATGTCAGTGGGGGGCCATTGGATACCATGCGTGCCATGGTTCGTTTCCTTTCGCTTGTAAGAAGTATTTAAATATTCGCAAGTGAGAAAAATAATGGTATTAATAATAAAGACGTTTATTCACTCATACATGTCGCCATGCCCCTGAGTTCTTCACACAAGTGGCTCGTCGATATGCTGGCTCCGGAGACCCTGCTTGTTCAACGACTACTCATCGTCGTAATATATTGATGCACTATGAGCGTAATAATTCATTATGTTCCAGATAACATAAAATCTCGAGCATTTTTCCGCTATATTTGTGCCTTCAAGTAATTCCATCAATGCCTTCTCCACGTCGTCACATCTATGAGTTTTCTTCCACCTCATCCAGCCACCTTTTTGTTTCAGCACAAAGCCAAGCTGGCGCTCAGCGTACGCGATATACTACGATAGGAGCTCGTGACACTGGCTTTGTTCGCCAGGTGACCCTCTCTGCAACCAGGCGGCGTGAGATCACCGGTGCCCGCCGGCCGACCGGAAGAGTGCATACATCAGACAGGGGGGTCGAGATGGGAGCAGCGCACTACGCTTCAACTATAGCTGCAGCTGCTGCTGCTGCTGCTGCGCTGCCGTTGACTTTGAGAAATGGCCGACGCTGCAGTGGAAGGTGCGGTGCAGCGAACGAGACGCGTACTCTGGCTGCTGCCGCTCAGATACTGCCCCGTCACCTAAGCTACTCCGGATCCATTCATCGCGGCCCACCAAGGCCGCTAGATTGGCCCTCACGTTGATGGTATGGAAAAGGATAGGCGGGAGGACAGCTGGCTGATCGAGTGATTCCAGTCGTGCGCAGCGCTCGATGAATTGTTTTGAGCGAAGCCCTCAGCGTAAGAGTGTGGTGTATAGAACCTATTCGTTCGCGGAATCTAATGAGCAAACCGAGGCGAGAGAATTGAGCCTATGGTGGGCATTCATTATAAAATCTCTCACCCACGCGGAGCTCCTGAAGGATAGCCCGTGATTCCCGCCCGTCTCAATATAATTCGTTTTGTCAATGCGATAGCAGCCAGCTTATATTTTGTAGACAATGCAACAATGCATCCTTGGGCCTCTTGCAGCCAGTTTTTGTAATACGGTATGAAAATTTTCGACCGAACTCAACTGCTGAAATTATTCGCATACTATCTGGACTGGCTAAAATGTTGGCTAACTGCTTGCTAATGCTGCCCGCAGTTGTTAAACTGCTGACTAGTGTCGACTACAGCTGGTTAATGACGACTTATATTGGCTGCCCGTCGTCATGAGAGCAACTTTGCCTGAATTCCGTTTAGATGCAATGACTGATTTGTTTGCCTTTTTAATGAAGGCCGGAACACAACAATTCTTCCTTTGTTTTCGTTGTTGTGTGTGTAAACTGCGTTGAATGCAGTTGAAGCTCTGTTTCGCAGTAATCGTTTATCAACAAAGGTGCGACCTCTACACTTTTTGTATGACTTGTTGAGTTCCTCTTTTCACATCAATCATATTGCGCTATTACATGCTCCACTTTTGTACTTGACCCGTCATGCGCGCGT
Organism: Rhipicephalus sanguineus; assembly: GCF_013339695.2. Lineage (NCBI taxonomy): Eukaryota > Metazoa > Arthropoda > Arachnida > Ixodida > Ixodidae > Rhipicephalus > Rhipicephalus sanguineus. The sequence continues at coordinate 142,768,603 of NC_051181.1, read as the reverse complement.
TACAAAGCTCGTTACACAGCTAGCTCAATACAAATGTGCATTGCAAACAGAATAACCTTTGTCAAAGCGGGCTTCTCCGCAGTGATACAGTTTCTGCGGAGAAACCAACTTGTATCACATACTTCGTTTTCAAGGTGACCACCTGATAGTTTACCGAACGTTAAGCAGAACGCCACTTCGTTTGTTTCTTTGTTGTTGGTGGTGGTTTGGTGGTAATGGGGGGGGGGGGGTTGTATGTAGAGCCACTGGTTACTCCTGCGGTGACACCATAAGTACATGACCGCCAGTGAGACCTACAATACAAGTTATTCGATCTCATCTGTACGTGTTCCTGAATCCTCCAAAATGCCGTCTAACCATGTTGCACATTGGAGCCCTGACATTCTCTTACGTGCATTTTAACTTTCGCTAACATTAGTTTTCATTTCACTGAATGCGTTGAACTGGCAGGTCGAATGACATGACCACAATAAGTGAAATTCAGTTTCACGACATTTGTTTCGAATAGACAGCCGAAGCCGATTTCTCCTATGACTGAGATCTTCAATTGTCTGGTATTCCGTGGGACGCTCAAAATTCTACGCCATCACCATATCTCAAGTGAATCTAGCTTTTAACAGGAAGCTGTATATAACTAGGACATTCGTAACTCCGCGAACAGCTACCTACCCACCAGAAAATTAGCATCATCATGAACGGCCTTTACCTACAAATTTAAATAGAAAAAGCGACCGTGGCCACCCAAACTGAGCTCAAACGGCAGCTCGTGAACTGGGCAAATTGGTTAACGTGGCTGCGTCCCTGAGAGTAATAAGAAAGATGAACATATTGTATAACTCCGCGTGCTCCACAGCTTCACTGGTCATCCGCCTACACCGAGCGGAATGGCTCATGATTCTACAGCGAAGCAGTATACCTCTCGTTGGTCTGAAAATTTCGTGACGCCAGCACGAAAATTCCTATAGCACGTATGTATCACAGAAATTGGGCAAATCCCACTGCTCACCACAGACGTCCGCACGCTCCTCTGCTAGCAGATGCGCGCTCTCCTTGCGTTTTCACCTCGGACGCTGAGGAAGGGCATTCGGAGAGGTGGACAGACGAGCCCACGAACGCAGCGTGGCGAAGGAAAGAGCGAAACGAGCAAACGCGTGCAACTCCGCTAGCGCTCGCTGTACACTCGTGCGCAACTGCAACGTCACAACTAAATTTCGACCTCTGGTTTGTTTAGGGGCTCCTTTAACAACTGAAGGCAAACGGCACATCTTTCTTTGCAATCAGGCATACAGCATAGAGCGTCGTATACGTTTCAATAAAGAAAACCACAAAACAAGCATCAAAACCGCATGATGGATGATAAGGCGCCTGTGACCAACGGAAACACCCTCCCACGCGTTCCCGGTAAAGATTACGTCACAGCTTCTTTGCACTTCACACGAGGGCTTCGAATGACTCACACGGCCCTTCCCTATCTCTGCGTGTGTTTCCCGCTTTCGTATATAAAAGGGGGACCCGTCTAGCAACTCATTCAGTTCATTCTAAGACTGCCATCGGTATAGACCATGAAAATTAAAGACACCAGAAAAACAGTGTGAATGCAATGCTGTACGAAAGGAACAAATTCGTCTCGCTGAGAATGGTCGAAGAACCAATCACGGTCTACCACAGCGACCACGAAGCGACTATCACTACCATTACGCCAAAGTAATAATAAAATGCAGCCCCCCCCCCCCCCTCAGCATGTGTGGTGTTTGATACAGCTTCGCTGGACATTCACGTTCTCAGGGATGGATGGCGGCCAATTTCTTCTGTCACCTTCCCGCTATGTACATGATGTAATGCCTGATTAAGGCCGGACCCTCGCCATACTCGTGTGATATGTATCACTCCTGTGACACACGTGCCTGTATCACTGTGTCACAATAGTGATACATGAATATGCATACCTGTGTGTCCCTCGTACCTACGTCCCTTTGTTCAGCGCTATATCACCTTTCTGCCCGCTCTCCGTCAGAGCCGTATAATAGCATAGCACACAGCAATAAAACAGAATCAAGCAAACAACAAACTTCCGGGGCTCGACGGAAGGGAATCGCCGCAGAAACCATACCTGTCCGCAAGAGCGCCGTCTAGCCGGCCCGTAATCGCTCGTTATATGCATGCGCCTACGGAGGGGTTCCTCCAAGCCACACGGCCCGAGGCGCCTGCACAAATCACCGAATCACGATCCGTGAGCGCCGCATTATGAGACCGCTGGCCGACGGTGCACCTGCCACGTACCACGTGACACAAACACATAGCCTCGCTGATTTACGCCACGCCTCGGCATCGGCCACGTTCGAGCTGCCTCGTTTAATTGCGGGGGTCGACACCAGGTGGCGTTAATGCTCACACGGTTGGTTTTGATATTCAATGTGTGTTGAATACCCCTCCTAACAAAGGCCCCTGCATGCGTGGGACCAGCGCGCTTCGAGCAACGTCAGCGTACGGTGTTTTACGTCGTTGGAACGTATAGGGCAGGTAATGTACTCGGCCTAAGCGGTTACTATTGCTTCCATCAATACAATAACGACAATTATTGGGGTTTTACGTCCCGAAACCACGATATGATTTTGAGGGACGCCGTAGTGGAAGGCTCCGGAAATGTCGACCATGTAGTGCGGACGCAAGTCACGCAACTCATCAGTATCACCTATCACTGGACCAAACGAGCGGTGGGAGGACCAGCTGACAAGCTCAAGCCTCGAATACCAGCGACGTCTGGTGACCAGGGCCAAGCTGTCAGCTCAGGCCCACGGCATCCTGGACTAGGGACGTCGCCCACCTTGGACGATTCCACTGTCGGCTCTCTCTTGAATAAAGTTAATTCCTCCTCCTGGGGCTCTTTAACGTTCGCCTAAATCTAAGTACACGGGCCTCTAGTATTTCGCCTCCATCTAAATAAGGCGCGATAGAACATGGTAGATGTTACGAACGGGTCTCGTTTCAGTACACGAGCGGGTCTACCTCTTGTTTTGAGCTGTCCATGGGTTTTGAATTGTACAGGGTACAGGTGCAGGGGCTGGAAGGCTTGTGTTGTGCGTGAATTGAAGTAGTGTTTTGTAGTATCTTCTGTCATGAATCCAATAATCATTACAGTTGGCCTTGGCTCGATCTGTAACTCAGACTGGCTTACAGAGTGGGACCGGAGCGTTCCGAGTGCTAGTCTGGACACGTTGGTAGTACGTAGTACATCGTCCTCCATCAATGAAAAGGAGCAGTATAATGGACACGCAGTACACAATGGTAAGTGTTACCCATAGATCCACGAAAAGATCACAGCCAGTGTTAGGGTCCTCCCGACCCGAGACCCCCTAAGCTCAACTTCATCCTCCGTCGCCACTATGCAGAGAGAGAGAGAGAGAAAAAAAATAAACGTTTATTTTCGACACCCTTCCGAGCGATGCCCGGTATCACCCTGAGGTGGGAGGGCTCCCTAGCCCAGGAACCCTCTGGCTTCGACTGCCCTCTTGAATCTAGAAGATTTTTTTTTTCGTGTTCATTAAAACCATGAGATTGTTATGGATGCAGATGTTCAGTGGAAGCGCGGCATCAAGTCGAATGCGACGGGCAATCACAGGTGTACGAAAACGGGCAGGACAACGACGTTTATTGTTATTTGCATAGGAATAACACGTACTCATGCACTCAACAGTAGGTTAACAGACAGCAGTGTCTTTTGCCATCGACTGCTGTGTGTCTGGTGTTTGACCAACGACCAGTTTTAAAGGGGTCGTGAACCACTTTTCCAAGTAATGATCTAATGGCCTCAGTATCGGAGTGTACTGCCTCCCGAATCGATTGCCGCAAAAATTTCTCGAATCCGTCAAGAATCAGCGGAGTTACGGGGGTTTGGCGCACGCTCCCAGCGCTTTCTCTCTTTTCTCATGCCGGCGAGCGCAGTGGAAGCTAGACAGGGAGGGATGGCATGGGGGAAAGAAGTTACGCCAGCGCGCGTCATGAAACGCGATCGCTCTCCCGCTGTGATTCGCTTGCGCGAGTGCGGCTACCGTGTACTGAGGAGTGCGGCGCCGGCAAGTGGCGGCACCCCGCGGCAAGAAGCGCATCTGATCCGAACGCCGCTCTCGATTTACGTCGGCTATTGGCCAATAAGCATGCTATGTCTCTTGCGACGTACAGCGGACAGACGCCCCGCCCACCGACGAGAGTGAGAACCGGCTTCTGTTTGAAAAGAGGGTGCCTGGGGAAACGGCAACTTCGCGCTCCGCTTGTGGCCATTACGCGGCGCGCACGACTGTAATATTTGGCAGAGTAGTTCATAGCCGTGTCAGCTTTCCGCAGGATGTGTTTTTTCAATCAGCCCAAGGGGTGCTTCATGACCCCTTTAAGAAATCACTGGCCAGGGGGGACAACAGCAAGCTCAACATGTTTTTACCTTAACAGCCTGAACTATCAGTACGAAATAGTATTGCTAAATCACACAAAAAAAATTATGCTGTGGCCGCTTGTGATATATCACAGTGATCATTATCTAATGCGGCCGGCCAGTCACCCGCGCAGTTTTTGTGAACAAAGAAACCCTTTCATCGTGACGTCGTATTCAAGCGGCGTTAACATTTTCACGTACAGCCGGCGTCAAAAGTTTAGAGACCATTAGATCTTATAAAACTTTGAATTTCCCAACAATTCGTGATCGCAGTGTGTTCGCCTGCAGGCACGCAGCCAGGATTTTTTTTTTTTTTTTGGTGGGGGGGGGGGGGGGGGGAGGGGCAAGGCCTAATTGTTTGAAAGAAAGTTTTTCCATGGCAAAAGGAAAAGATGTTGCCCAAGAATATAGAAGGCTGGACGAATTCCGGGGGGGGGGGGGGGGGGGCTGCCCTCTCCCCCCCCCCTTTCCTACGTGCCTGTTTACCTGCACAGTATATATTGCTAGCGCGTTTTAGAACAGACTGCAAAGCTAATTTCAAGGCTGCCTCCCGAAGCAGCTGGAATATTCAGCTTTTTTTTTTTTTGTGTGTGTGTGTGTGTGTGTTCCTGGTCTCTAAACATGTGATGCTGCCTGTACGGTCGCATCCTGTCTTAAATCTAAAAATAACTCTTCCTATTCGTACCTCCCGCCATATGCGAGAACATCAGCAACGAATCGAACATACACGTGCATCAAGTAAGCACCAAAATCGCGGAGCCGTTGCAACCTGACCTCGATGCCTTGTGTCAACCGTCTCGTCCGGTCTTTTTTCACACCGGCGCATGTAGGCGAGAGGCGGACGCTGTCAAAGCAGTCAGCGAGATTTTTTAATTGCACGACAGCATGCGACATTTCAAGTAGCATCCTTTCTGTACCCCAATACGGTGACATAAATAAGGTGTTCTCCCCCTCGCTTGTTTATATAGAACGTTCCTGAGCACCTTGTTTAAATATGACGCTGCAGGTGCAGAGCCTAACAAGCCCGCAGTTCGCGGCGAGCATCCTGGGACATCCGGCTTTTTTTTTTCTTATTTCTTTATTTTTAGTTTTAAAAAAGTGATACGAGAGAGGGAGCGACGGATTCCTCATTAGGCACACCGCAATATGAAGAGCGCCGTTTTTTTTCTTCTCTTTTTTTTATATTAATCCTGCAGCTCCACAGCGACCGCTCCTTTCACGTTGGGAGCACAGGCGATGAAAACTACGTGCTTTTTAAAAGGGCAGCCTTCATTTATAAATAAATAAGCAATTCATTACAATCCTATGAAAATTGGGGCACCTACGCATTAGTAGTGCGGATCCATTGGAAACAGCAAAGCCGGTCGCCTTCCCCTCTTCCTCTCCCAAATTTTCCGTCCCCCCCCCCCCCCCCACTATCAAGGGCAAACATTGTCAAAACACAACGTTTAACTTGCCCGCCTCCTTGCCCCTCCGAAGGAACTCGCTTGTTGTGGGTGTCCTCCTAGTAAAATAATCCTGGCACCAATCATATACTGTCACCGTAGAGGGCAATGCTCAATTTCTTGAGCACAACAGCACTCACTGCATGAGCTCGTTAGTGCCCGCAATGAAGTACTTCGCTGCACTGCAGCCATATTGCGCCACCACCTCTACGAAGATAATGAAGGGCACTGAAGAAAGAAATATACCTGACGTTGACACGAAAGAAGGATGGGTGCAGTGATGGCATGATGGTCATGGTATCGGGCTGTTGTTATGCAGGACAGAGGTTCGATTTCTGGATCCGACACCCAGGTCGAATTTCATTTTTAAGTGTGACCTATTGGTATGTCCACATCGTTCTAAGGAAGGTAGTTTTGGTATATCCGACGTTCGTTATAGACATATATTGGTGTCACTGTAATAGCGGCAAAACAATACATAATTTACTTCGTTACATAAAGTTTTCATTGTAGCAGCGTTAGAAGATAGCTTATGACCAGCGCACCTGCCCAACTACGAGTAGGGCTGCGTTGACAGTCTTCTTCCAGTTCGTTGGCAACCACGGCCTAGCGCACACATGCCGTATATACATTCATTATAATAAACGTTCATACAAAATGTCAAAGACCAAGTCAGAGCAGCAACGAAGAAGTCGGGCATGAAAACGTTTCTAGCGTGCTTCCATATTACAAGCGGTAACGTACTAAACGAGCAAGAAAAAAACTGAGCGAATTGAAGAACGAAGGCGCAGCTAAAGGAGGGAGATACGATGAAATGAAGCGTCAATGCCTGATCTCAGCATGCACACTTTTAATGAAGACAGTTCCAGCGTGTTTTCATACAAGCGGGAATAACATTGACTGAGCAAGAAAATGTTCAGAGAATTAATTAAAAAAGAATACTGGGGCTCGAAGACGAGACGCGGTGAAGTGAAGCGTAAGCGCCTGAACCTATCGCATGCGAAACCCTGAAAGTTTCTGTCTGCGCGATCAGGCGCACGGCGATTCAAGCCCGAGTGCTGCTGGCTCCATCGAAGCCCTGGCGCGAAACACTGGCCAAAGCGAGACGTTGGAGACGGAAAAGTGCGGTCTGGTCCGGACACGTGGCGCATCGGTCGGTTCTGGGCCGATGGCCGATCGGGACAGCGGGAGGGGGCGGCCATCTAATTAAGCCTAGTACGGGGCGCCGGCTTGTCTGCAAACAGCCACGGGAACCCGCGGTTCCAAAACATGCAGAGACGAGCGCGACGCGCGGTTAGAGCGTGCGCCCGGTCCTGTCAGCAACAGACTCCGGTGGAAAAGCCTTCGCGGCGTGGACGTGGGGCTCTAGTTTCGCTCGAACGCTCACAACTATACGGGCTGTCCTGGGACTACAGCGAAGCAAGGGAAGTGGACTGTAGTGCTCTGTGCTCTTTTTGCTTAGGTTCCTAAACCAGGGAGAACAGCAAGAAAGAAACCGGGAGGAAGTTGGGAGAGGAGTTCAATGTCTCGTTCCAAATAGCGTTGTTTTAAGCATAGGGATAGGAGTTTTAGCTGCTTGGGTAGCCAATTTTTGCGCGGTCCAGCGAAATCCCCCCTTCTCCTACTCGTATGGTGTCACAAGCACCGGCCTTTCTTTTCCCGGCTTTCCAAGCGAGCCGCAAGCAGCCGCGCACGCGAAGTTTTCAGAAAGCAAGCTTATAAGTATAGCTTCGTTTAGGCTGCCTAAATGCCGCATAAAGGTAAATTCTGAGGGAAAATGCAGTACAACCATTCTGCGGCTTGCGAAGGTTTATAATTTGGTCAAGAGTGTTTCTTGATGTTTACAAGCACATTAGTTTGTGGCAGAGAGAGTAGAGAGAAGGGGTAGGGGGGGGGGTGGAGTGAATATCTATTGACACTATAACCTCAGTCTGGGACGCCTCACGCATTTGTAACGGCCGCTGTGGCAACATAATGCCGGTTAGGAAATAGAACAACACGTGATTATAATGCGTAATGCCTTCTCAGGCAACTCACCAAGGAAATCTGTCCGTAACGCGGCGGCCTCGAAAGAAGTAAAATAAGTAAAGGAATAAAGGAAGAACTTGGCAGTGAGGGGTTTTGAACCTACGACCTCATGCTCACGTGGCGATGATCGCACAGTCAGAGGAGCGGTGCGATGAAGAGGGGACTCGTATGCTCGCAATACTGCAGTGCCACCTATAGTGCTGACCTGTATACATTGCTTGTTCTAAGACTCTTTGAAACGATTTCACTTTCTTATGAAACAGTGTATAATTATACACTTTTTTCTGTGTGTTCTGTACTACCTTATGTTTCTTCTACAGTGCGGCGTACCCGCCATGGTGGTCTAGCGGTTACGGAGCTCGACTCTAGACCCGAAGGCCGCTGGATCAAATCCCGGCCGCGGCGGCCGCATTACGATGGCGGCGAAGTGCTAGAGGCTTAGATGCCCGTTAAAGAAGACCAGATGGTCAAAATTTCGGGAGCCCTATACTACAGCGTACTTCATAATCATAATGTGGTTTTGGGACGTAAAATCCTAGAAAATATTATTAGCCTAGGGTGCGGCGTGCAAGAATTTTTGCTGCTTTCGATTGTCTTCTAGTGACTGCCTAACTGCTAAGGTTTCAAGTAGGGGTGTGCGAATATCAAATTTTTCGAATACGAATCGAATACGAATATCCACCTTCGAATATCGAATCGAATATCGAATATCAAAGGAAAAATGCCTCCACAGTAACAATATTTTATTTAACATGTAGCTATTTGAAAAAAAATCACAGCATATCCACGGAGTGAATGATGATGAGTGGGCGAAGCTGCGGAGGTTCATCGGTAAACCGTGAATCTTCCGTGAATTCTGCCCAGTACATCATCACCGACGTGAGATCGGGCGCGTTTATACTAAAGGTTCGATGAGTTATGACGACTTGCAGCTCACTTTAATTTTACATGTACGCTGTGAATTTTCATTGTTTAGAAAACCATTGCTTTAGAAAACACCTTGCGTCTTTCGTTAAGCAGCTGGCGTCTTTTTCGTTTTGCTTTAGAAACATCTGGCGTTCTTTCGTTTTGTTTTTACAAAACATCTGGCGTCTTTCGTTGGTTTATTTCATCAATCAACGGCGTTTTGAACAAAATTTTTATTGTTTAATCACGCACAGGAGAAATCTCACCAGGCACTACCTTGGAGGTAAACAATGGCTGCTAATGGGAATGAGAGACAGAAGAAGTCGGCTTTTAGCTAACACTTACACTTCTACAGAGACAGAAGAATTCGGCTTTTAGTTAACGCGCACGCTGTGAATTTTTTATTGTTCAACAACGCACAGGAGAAATCTCCCACCGGCACCACCTTGGAGGTCAAAGGGTAAGACTTGTTACTCACTACTACGAGCACGACGAGGGACGAACGGGTGCCGCCTTAAGGAGCTTCGCCCCTAAAAAACATTAACAGCCTGACTGGCAACACAACATACACTGCTATCTCCAGAACACAATGTCCAGGCTAGCACAATGCACATCACAACACAAGCAAATAGCACGGCACAATGGAAGTAATGACTAGATGTTATCATGAAGAAATATGAGTTGCTCCACATGATCAGGCAGCAGGCGCTCCCTTCTAACAGACGCAACCCCTCCCCCTGCCACTGTAAAGGCACGCTCGCTTGGAACGGAAGTGGCTGGTATAGGGAGGTACATGGGGCAAAGCTTTGCCAGACTGGGGTATCGAAGGTTCCTACAGTCCGCCACCAGTCGCATGGGTCACTGTCTTTCTTCAGAAGTGGTCCCGCATAGTGAACGAGTGGTAGTGCGGCACGTTATGGCCGCATAATATTGAAAATGTATGGTTACATGATCGCCAACAGCGCTGCACGTCGGAGATGCACCAGCAATAAATCATACGTATTGGGGCGCTCGTCGCAGGCAGATATCGTGCCTCAGTGTACTTACGATGTTTATCGCTCCTCTCGGCAACGTTTTTAGCTATACGAACGCAGCAGAAATGTGGAAGACGAGTTATTTTATGCATGATAATCGAATCGCATATTCGCATTTTTTGAATAATCGAAGTTATCGAATATTCGAAACTTTTCGAATACGCGATTTTCGAATCGAATACGAATATTTCGAATGTAATATTCGACGAATATTCGAAACTTTCGAATATTCGCACACCCCTAGTTTCAAGTTCTTTTTACATTATTGCGGGGAGTAGCCAGGCTGACCTGATGGCACCATACTGTCTATTGAAATTCATTAATTAATTTATCCATTTCAAGCGTACTGTCAGCCTATATTGATAGGCCTTGGGCAGGAGGCCTGTTACAAGATATGTACGGATAACGACACTACGAATGCAAGGTGAATAGAAAACAAAACACGACAGTGCACTATAGACGAGGGATGAAAGGTCCGGCGTTTTAGTGCGGCCGGTATATATAATACACTCGGCTCTTGGATTGCGAGAATGAGACCGAAAACGAAAAAAAAGAAAAAATTCACCGACGATTACGATACTGCCGAATGCGAATTCTGAGCGCAGCTTTGTGTTGGGGCAGGGACAACTATGTTTGAAGTTTTGGCTTTCCGCAAGATATCGACTACGCCATAAACCATAATTTTTGTGAGGTACGGCAGCACTACGCCATTATTCGCCTTTCTGTGGATCAGCGAGGTACCTGCTACACATCTGCAAGGTATTATGTGCACTTTGCTGATGCTGCACGTGGCTGATGACGATGATGAATTATGGCTGAGCACTTTTCAGTGGGTGGGAAGCATTAAACCGGACTCGTTGTGCAATTAGCAGTGTGTGACGACTGGCTGTTATTTTACTCTTCTGCTAGGCTATATTACATAGGTTCACGCGATTCCTTGCCCGACATGACGCCTGTATAGGGTCTTTTTGCAAATGAGTTTCAAGCCCCAGCGTGGCTCTGTGGTAGAATACTCGACTGCCACGCAGAGGACTCGGGTTTAAATCCCATTCGAATGTAGGTATTAGTTTCTTATTTTATTTTTCCATGTCTATCGGTTACGTCTCCGATGGCGACGCCGCTCAACGCAGGGACGGGCGCCTGTTGCGCTATAAAAATGATAAGTATAAGAAGCAGAAAACCGGAAGAAGTGCACGTCTATATATACAACGAACGTCGATGGTCGTCGTGTACTCTTGCATCGTTGCCATGGTGAAAAGAGCGTGTGAATCGCGTATGAGCATAACTTGGATGTGAATAAAGGAAGGTGGAAAATGAAGGAGTCGGACCTCCAATGTAAAAGCTGTTATTGTTATCACAGTTTTGTCTTTCTGTCTGCGATTCACTGCTCGTGCAAACGATGCGATGACTACCCGATGGGACGCGACTGCATGTATAGCCGCTAGTGGCGTTATAGCGACTGGCTAGACTAAAAGAAAAAGGGAAGAACTCCATCGAATATATATTTTCTCGGAGTAGTCAGAGCGAAGTCGAAATGCAAGGCCAGGCACTGACGGTTTCGTGAGAGCGCTGAAAGGCGAAATGGGCAAAACGATAAAACGAAACAGAGTTCGTATAATATACAGACGTTATACGCTATACTACATTGCATCGCGCTAGTTGCGTACAGCGAAGGCGTAGCTAGCACAGACATTCAAAAGGAGTGACTTCGTGTCTGAAACAGCACGGAGGGCACGGAGGGCAACGTCAAGTTTCTGTAATGCTGCAGGGCAAGATACCACCCTTATAGTAGCGTTGGTGTCAAGTGACTTCGAAAGAGTTACATTTGCCGAGAAGCAAAAAGACAGGGCGAGAGACTTGGGTCAGAATTTATCGACGAAGAGCCACTTATTCATTCTAATCGTGTTTCCAGATGGAAATTCGCAAAGCGCATGCAAAACTCGTGCATTTTTTCAACTGTAGAATACGTAACGCGTCTGAGAGTTAGTGCTTGTCGGTGGGCTAGTTGGTTTGGAAGCATGGTGATGAAACAGCGCTAAGAACGAGGACGGAAGGGCACACACACGGAAGGGCACACACACGAACGCTGAGAGAAGAAGACATGGAAGAGAGGTTAACAATATCTATACATAAGCGAGATGCTACCCTGCGCTGCGAGATCAAAGTGTGACGATAAAGGGAGAGAAGGGGAGAGTATACACAAGACCAGCTAAGCAATGAATGGTATGGTGTTCCCACAAGCGCTACAAATCCTAATTCGCGTCTCTTCTGTAAGCCGGCCTGCTTAAAACAGCAACACAATTCCAAGAGCTTAGTCGCTCTCTGTAATTCTTTTGTCTCCCTATTTTTAGGCTCATTGCTGCTGCTGTCGACTGTACATATTCAACTAAATTTCAATAAATCTGGACGGAGGAAACCGCATTTCCTCGCATTCCATTCAGAGATATTTACAGCATACGCAATTATATAGACGAAATGCTACGTAGAAAATGAAATGCATGAGTAAGTACAAACAACAAAAGATCACCAAATTCTGGATCTTGGAGCCCTTTTGAGGAGCTACGAAGCGCGACCAGCAAAGTCGTATAACTTACTGCAGCCATTATTCAGCGACCACAATTGGCACTCCCCAGAAATCCTCGGTTACATCCACATACTGTCCCTATTTACACAGAACTTCATGCACGTTCGCACATAGTCGGCAGACTGGCCCCGTCTTTGGCAGAAAAAAAACACCGAAACGAAAAGAAAAGGACTAGGAAGACAAAGGATGAAAGGAGCCGAGAGAAACCGAAGCAGAGATAGTGACGCAATGCCCGCCATGGGATTACAACCAATCACGCTTCTGGGACGTAGACGGCAATCTTTTGCAGCTCCCCGTGGCATCTCGTTGCCTCACCCGTCCGCTTTCGTGACTACAGTAGTAAGGGTGGTAGCGGGTCGAGAGAGAGGGTTATGTGCTGCCATTCGCCAGCAGGCGGCGTGGCACTGCGCGAACATCCAAGGATTCGGAAGCCGCTATTCTTCGGACAGGGGGTTCGAGCTGCCCGTTTCTTTTCTCGTAGTGTTCTCGCTACTTGCATCGATCTATACTAACGGACAGCTTCTAGGGACAGACAGAAAGGAGGATCGAAAAAGGGAATAAGAAAATGATAATAGTCGCAGCGAGAGCCGGGATGGAAGAAGAAAGGCATCCCGAAAAAGGTCCTTTGCGAGCTTCCGAAGAGCAACTGTCGCGGAACGATGCTGACCGAGTTTCGTTGTTTCCGAGGCATCAATCACAGCGTTGCAGCGAGCCTACTCTGAGTTTGCTTCCCACTCACCTCCTCGCATTTACCTTTGTTCCCTATATTTGTTTTGTGTGTACGTTTGTTGTTTGCTTGTGCGTTTGTTTCATTCTGCTTCCTTATGTATAGCGCCCTCTTTACACGCTGTCTCAGCGCGCGTGCTTCAATAGCATCGAAACTTTCCAGTAGGCGGCCATATTGCGCAATCTTGAATGTACTGACAAGTGAAGAAATGCACGAAGCACATAAATTTGTCACTCCTCTTGTATTCTCCGAGAAATTGGGCTTGCGTAACGGTGTACTTCAATTCAGCCACGTGTTACGCAGTTACACATCAAATACAAGTGTCCGTATGCTGTGTGTTTTAGCCTATAGAAGTGGCTCGAAATACAGCACAGAAGAGATATGGGGTGTTTTTGTTTTTGTTTAGCCAGGCCACTGTTCCTGCTTGTCACCAGTCGAAATCAAGCAATAACAGAACACGACTGTCGACAAAATCAGATAATGAAGTCATCCGTTAATTTAGTTCATCTTGCATACTCTTCATCCGAGTTACCCTATAGCGAGCTTTGTACATTTTCGAGCAACAACCATTAGTAGACTTGAAGAGCTTTGCTGAAAACCCCCGTAAACGTAGAGCGCCGGTTAGTAACCATGGTTACTAAATGACCGGCATTCCAACGCTGACACGCAGTGGCTATATTTTTCCATTGCTTATTGTACATATTCCGTGCCGTGGATGTCGCATTTAGTTGGTGCCGGAACGCGAAGTGGAATGAATGCGTCGATATTTCAAAGCATTTTAAGTGACCGTGCGGGGGTATAACTTAATACTAATTTGATCAGCACTTCCCTGTTGCTTCTCAAAAGGCACAGGACGCTTCAAGCAGTTAACCGTCAATTAATCAGCCGATTATTCTATCACTGACAGCAACTATTATGAAAAGTTTGCGTTTTAAACTACAGAACTGCGTATAACGTCTCCTCGTGCAGACAACGGCAGTGAGCGTAAAATATATATACCACAGATATGAGAACGCAGTTCGCAAACCGCGCGAAAGGACGTCGTTTACATATTCAACGCCGAATTCGATTGGCAACGAATCACGAAATAAACGTACATTTATTATAGCGTGTTTTCAGGGTCTCAAAAGACGGCAGCAAGCTTTCAGCCGAGTTCATTTCCACGGTATCGACAGTGGAGAAAAAGACGGACATATGGGAACGCTAACACCAACCAACCAACAACACTCGCAAGCGCGCATCGTGCGCCAGATTCGACTTTCCATGCATCGCGTACTAGAGTATGAAGCGAAGAATAATGGAGTCTCCCTTCGAACGGCGCAGTATGTTTCCACCAGTTGCGGAAGCAACGGCAAAGTGAAGAAAACAATAAATAAATAAGGAACTATACATAGCATTCGTACTCCATCCACACTGCACCAGGCGCGTATGATATCTCTCTTTCTCTCTCTTCTCTCTATCTCTCTGGGCAGCGCTGTTTAATGGCGAGTGCCCCCCTGACCGACTGGCGCGCGTGGCAACTAACGAGCCAGTGGGATCCAAGCCAAGTCTTCTTCTTCCTCCCCCGCTTCGTTTCCCCCCTAATAGCTCTCGACATCAGGAGCCGCGGACTCGTTTGGATCTGCGTGCGGCTCATTCGGCGCAGGCCTCCGTTATCTCTCGGTCCGGCGCTCTTTTGCATTTGGCCAGGGATGTTTCCGGCGACGAGAATCCGTTACCAGTACTCCGGGGACGAGTGGACGCTTAGCGAAAGACGGAAAACAAAATGCAGACAGCGAAAGTGGTGCCGCGATAGCAATGGAAAACGGAAGATGCGGTGGACGGCGATCAGCGACAATCGATACTGATGACCTTGAGATGAACTCCGAAAAGTGTGTCACGCGTGCGGTTATCGGCGCGTTTCTTACACTTGTTCGCCCGCTTATAGAACCTTTCCTTTTTTCCAACGCTCGCTTTTTTTTTTTTTGGCATTCGGTGTTCTACGCTTTCTGAACATCGTTGTCGATTCCGTTTGAATCTAGATGAGGTTATAGAACAGAGCACATAACCAGCCGGCTGTGAAAAATCGTTCCACCCCATTTGAGTGCTCCTCTGAAAATCTTTAGGGGGCCCATCCGCTGTGTTCGCGAGCGTTTGTCGTCACGAAAATGCACTGCAAACCGCTTCGTTGGAACGCAGGCCTATTTCGTTGTGAACCGAACAGTAACGAAGAACATTACGAGACAGCGCTGAAAACCTCCATGTGTTACCAACACTTTCGATATGCGCATACAGGCTTCAGGAGGTATACGCATACGGGTTAGGACACACAAGTGCCTATTGACAATTTAATGAGTGCAAGCTTAATTAACAACAATGTCACGATTATTAGCGCTCTCGTTTGTCAATGCATCCCCCCCCCCCCCCCCGCCCTAGTAAAAAATTTCTGGCGCCACCCGTGCAAAACAGTCGGAAGGAACACAGCAAACTCAGTTGTGCTTTTAAGATCTTGTCGCAGTATAAGATGAACGCAACCCGCGGTCCTTCAAGGCGCCTGAATTACTTTCGCCAAAAACCCGCGCGAGCGAACCTTCGCGGCGTTCAGTTTCACAATCTTCGAGATCACCGCACATCCGCCGCGATATTATTCGAGATTCTGCCTGCATGACGCACGCTCGAAACGCGATCCCTCATTCTATACAGTGTATGCATTTCTCACGCGCCCCACGGAAGCACGCCTCTTCCGTCTTCTTTTATAGATTCTGCTCTTACGTATTAAGCACTCCACTTTGCGGCTCATTACCAAGTGACCCCTGCGACTACACGACGTCGCTTCTACGTAATACGGCCAGGGCGCGCACTTTCATCGCTTGCCCCTCGGAGACGTAACACCGTATACATCCCACAAGCTCACGCTCTATGAGCCGGACGAAACCGACGCCCAAGAACATGCGGGTGCCGTGATATCCACGCGTTGTAATAGCTCATGAAAGACGCACGGGCGTCCCCCGTATCGGCGCGACCTCTCGCGAACTTTGCCTTACGCAACTTCGCCGCAACAACGCGAGCCGATTCAGCGATATCGCCTTGCTTCGCTTTTCCGCGAAGCTTCGCTGAGTGCGCGCGTGCGCAACGCTGAGTTCATGGGCAAGGTCAGTCCGATCAGCCTGGCGCATCGGCTTTCCTTCATGAATGTTTTTTTTTTTTTTACCGCGAAAAATCCGCCGACGAACAATGGAGCGACGCGTCAGCACCGCCCAGTTTAGCGTACGATGCGAAACATAACACCCCCCCCCCCTTCCCTTCTTCGAAGCCCCCGAGCTCATCCGCCATCACGCTCTGCTTCTTGTCCCTATGTAAGACAGTGATTATAATTCATTTAAAGACGCAGTGTGTTACGGGGCACGACATGAAACACCAGACCCCTGCATAATCCCCGCCCCTCGGTAGCAAGCCGTGGTAGCAGGCAAGCGAGGCGGGCCCGCATGCATAGCGAGAGGATGTCTTCTTTGTTTGTTTTGCTTTTCCTTCTCGTGTTTGCTCGCTTTAACGTCGTTTTATTGCATTATTTGAAGGGATCACTGACCAAGCTGTCTGGGCGAGCCGAACGTATGTAGTGCAGAGCGACGTCCGATGCGGGGTTTTTGAAGGGAGTCCTCCCTTCCCTTCCTTGCCCCGGACAGCGGCAGCAGGCGGCCGCGGAATTTGCCGCTTTTAATTAGCACGTAAGCATCGGCCGCAACGCCCGCTTTTGTAACGAGGAGGAGGCGACGCGCCGTTCGGGTTCGAGGGACGCAACGGATGTGGGCGTTGCGGGAACCGCGCTTCCAATTACGGCCGATTCGGGGAAACGAAGAAAAGCTGCGACCGTAGCATGTTTCCCTAGAGGCGCCCGGCACTTTTTTTTTTCCTTTTTCTAACAGCTCTTTTCCTCCCAAAATCAATTCGTTATCCTTTTTTTTTTTTGCTTTCTCGAGTTTCTCGGGTTTTATAGACACGTTCTGAGGGCTTTTACCGTAAAGTCGGCCATATAATACCAGCTTTTGGTTCGACCTTCTGACACGAAAACATGTGTCTTCGACACTTACATTCCTGGCTAAGGATGCTGTGTCGTTTTTTTTTTTTTTCTGGAGTCCAGCAGAAAGAAGCATGTATGCACGACAGTATATCAGAATTTCCCAACTCCTCCGTTTCCTATTCCGTTCTATTCGGGTGCAATGTCCTTAGGAGTTTATTCGAGCATTTCTATGATATTACGAGACCAAACACCAACTGAGTATGTTTAATCAGTGACAAAGGTGACGTCGCTGAAACTAAGTCACTTATATGTGACTTACAACACGCTACGGCAGAGAAACTCGTGGGCAGTGCGATACGTACGGAGCACTTTCTTTTCTGTTTATTTTTACTGTATTTCAAAGTCAGCATCACGGCTCCTTAGCTCTCCTTACTCACTTTCTATCATGACGAATGTTAAGACACAATGCTTTCTATGTGCTCTATCTCTGCTGTGAAGTCTCTGTCGAGTAAGAATCGAAGCTTCGCGCTCGCATTATGCGTTGAATATTACGGCATAGTACGCACGCTCTGCATGGCGTGCCTTCTCAGAAAGCCACTGCCTCTTTGTTTCGCGTGCTGACGCCCCCCTGCTGTAGTGCGTGCATGCAAGCTGGCGAGTCTGGCTCGCTCGAAGGGCGCACCAGGTCGCGCGTATAAAAATGAACGTCCCCCGTAATTCATTGTGTTAATAACCGGGCCGCGGCGCAAGACATGCAGGGAGCTATAGCGACGGCTGCTGCCCGCCGCGGTTCATTATCGAGAATTTATGCCACGCCGTATATCAGTAGAATTGATGCGGAGATAACGACCCTCCCCCTCCCTTTCTCCATACACATACGAGGCACACCATCGTAGGTGGCCGGTACGCGACACTGTCTCATGCAGGATTGCCCGTGTAGCTGTTTCCGTGCAGTAATTGAACCCTTTTCCAGTGAAACCACGAAGCTGCTTGTAAACTGACGCTTAAAATTACTCAGGAGAATCCCTGTTAAGGTATATGCACTTACCACAAACTCGTGCCCTCAAAATTGTCCCCTTCGACATCAGCCAAAATTTGACACATATTTCTATAACATACCATCACGTAGTCAGCGAAGACAGCCTCCTCTTATTTTTCGCATCCAATAACATCCTAACGATAATGACATAAAGTTTTATGTACATTAGTTGACTACATCTATGAGAGCCTCTTTGAGCATTATTAAAGTATTTCTTTTTCTGGTCGTCTTAATTTCAATGACTACACCAGCATTCAACCGCTCGCTCCTGCTCGGTCAGTTTTATGACCGCTAATTTCTTGCGCATTCCCTCGTAATCGGCGGGTGTAATTATTCGCGGAACAAGCAAGCAAGCTAACAAGGTGGAAGCCCCTATTTCGAAAGCCTGCTGCTGTCGCAATGAATGACTTCAAGACGAGAAACTCAGGTGAAGTCGAGCGTTTTGAAAGCGAAGCTTTCCTTGTCTCGTCTACTCATTCCAGCAACGACAAAGTCCAGAACAAGAAATGACTCAAGGCGATTGGAGGAATTAGTTTCGTGCATCACTAAGGATATAGTAACACAACGCAACCGTTCGAGATACAGCTGTAGCTCAACTCGCACCGGTATCTTTGAACATGGACATTTCTGACTGTGCGAAATGCGAGGTAACTGCGTTTTGTGAGTGGTAGTGGCCACATCGATTACACCAATACCTTCACTTTAATGCGCCACATTTCGATAAAAGACTGCACGATGTTTGTTTTGCACAAAGAAACACTTTATAAATGTTTTGGGTTTGTTTGTATGTAACTATGAAACGCGATTGCATAAAAGCATCATGTCCGTCGAATAAATTCAGCTGAAACTTTGCGCTTTTGTTCGTATGGTTCAGTCTTCGTCTTCTAAGCGGTGCGAAATAACGTAACAATGAATACATACCAACTGGCCCAAACAAGTACCCTTATAAGAAACATTGTAGTGCAGTTCGCAGGCCTCATAAGCCGAAAAACCTAACGAGCATGATTCACCGGATTTGTTTTGGTGTCGCATTCGCTGGTCCCACATTGACTGGCTCTAACACTTGCACACATATACTGCACGTGCCCAGTGACCCTAGGGAAAGACAGAAGCTTATTTATAATAATTTCCAGGGGTTTTACGTGCCGAAACTACGATATAATTATGAAGCACGCCGTAGTGGAGGGCGCCTGAAACTTCGACCATCTACAGCACACGAGCTTTAGTATTTCGCCTCCATCGAAGTGCGACCGCTGTGGCCTGGTCGAAACCGCGACTTTCGGGTCAGTAGCCCATCACCGTGTATTCGTCATACTATCAGGAGCTGATTTCTATCTGACGAATCGGTAAAAGGTCATTATCTGATGACGTTGTGTCCTTGGCCTGACGGCAACAGCGCATCTGGGGTCATAGGAGCAGCTGTAGCGTTCTTTCAAGCCACCGTGACAGATGCGCTCCATTCTCCATCCCCCTTCCCCAGTGTGTAGTAGGAGCTCAGAGAAAGCTGCAGCTCAGGTCCACATCCCTGCCTTTCTACGAATAAATCTCTCTCTCTCTCTCTCTCTCGCTTTCACTCGCCCGCTTTCACACTATGAATATGCTTTATTAACATTACACCAGTAAAACCATTGCTTTTAAAGTTTTAGGCGAACATTAAAGTTAAATTCACTCCACACTGCTTCACAAGAATGCGTGGGATCTACTCCATCTTTTTCTTCCCAGCGGCGATAAAGTCTTTCGGACGAGATTCCGGGAATTTTAGAAAAATGACCGGATCGCGTACAACCATACCTTGTTTGCGGCTTCTAATTACTGTAATTTTCTGCAACAACCATACGACCGCACGCAGGTGCAAGAAGGCAAACCGGCGTCAAGCTCATTAACTGGAAGCCCTCGCATCGTTTTCGCTTTCTCCTTAAAAAAAAAAAAAAGAGAGAGAAATAAAAAACGACCACTTTCGGTCGCAACGTTTAAATTCATCCGACCCGAACGAAGCCATCCGGCTCAGGTATCGTTACAGACGGGCTATGTAGACGGATGGGCTATCATGTTTCAATAAACATTTATAAAACGCTGGCACACAGGCACGCCTGAAACCGTGCACGCCGGTATAAGCAGGGCGACTTCAAGGTCATGGCCCGTGCCACGGATAGCTATCAATTTTATTTTTCTCTGCCTTCACTCCTTATGCGCCGCGTATGCGTTATACCGGTAACGCCATCGCAGTTCTGGAAAGCCCGTCTTTTATTACCGGGCCACGCCCCCTTCGAGAGAAGACGCCAGTGCAGCCCCAAGTACACAGGCGCTTCTGTTACACCGGATTACCTCGATCTTTGTACTTTATTTTTAAACCCTCGGGTTTCTCGGAAAAAAGCGCCGCGCGCTCATTGTTACGAGCATGTTCGGAACGCCCTCCGTTACGGTGTTAGAGGTCAAAGGGGCAGCTGAAACGGGCGAGGGGGCGTTTCAGCGCATGCTCTGTCTTGACAGGTCTGCCCAAAAGGCCATCCGCGCTTCAGTAGTGGTCAGTCTTCTTAGCTCCCAGAACAAAGGGGGTGCAAGTAACTCTCCTAGAAAGAGTAGATGCGTTCGCTACGTTTTTAGCTCCTGTTTAAGTGTCCTTACACTCCCCCATTACAGTGTGTCGTCGTTACTAGAGTATTTTAGCAAGTTACGGAAATACGGTACGGAAATACGGTATGGTATTGCCGTAGGGCTCCTCCTTTCTCGCTCTTTGTGCATAAGCCGCTCCCAGTTCCAGTGACAGTGCGTCCCCCGAACGACAGGTTCCTCGTTAACAATGCGTGGGCTGACAGGCAACAATGAGACTTGACAACCACACAGTAATTTTTGGAAAATCGTTTGTGGTGTTGGGGTGCCTTCACTGGAATTACGAGTGGCAAAAGCACAATGAGCGAGAAAGGAGGAGCGGTACCGTAATCGTGCCATATTTGCGTATCGCATTGCCGTAACTTGCTAAAGGACGCTACTATATCGCCCTGATACATGGATGGCTGCTCGCGACCAGGAAGTACGACGCGTGCAAAGTTCAAAGCAAATGTGTGCGAAATGCATGAACAATATTGTCTAGGGACAACATCAATCGAAAGTTATCATCTTGTTCTTTTTAGTCGCTTGTGTTGATCCTCCCTCCCTCTTCAAGAAAGCTTTCTAACGTAGCTTTCTAACGTAGCTTTGCAGTGCCTCCGGGACTGGAGGCATTGCAACTTTCTGCACCTCACGTTGTTTTGCATCACTGCCTCCAAGATCGGCCAATGTTTGACAAAGCGACGACGTCGTCCGATGACGTCATACTGTGATATCACTAATATTGGTAATCTGTGGTGTCATGATGACGTCATCGAGTCGCAATCTATGATCACGTGACTTTTTCACGTGATCACTCGCAATCTATGATCACGCCGATGGTCACTTTTCGAGTTTGATGAGGCATCTAAGGCTCTCGCCTTAACAATGTGCAGGCTAAAAATTGTAGTGTCCGAGTTTTATGTTTAGAACGAATTGCCTACGAATTAGAGTACTCTAGTTATACTCTACTGTGTAAGATCAGTACGCCGGTTTCAAGGTTGCGATAGTAGCAGCAAGCATTGTACCCCAAAAAACCTTTCGTCACATCGTGAGTCACTAACACCGAAGCGGAAAGTGTGTTCTTAAGTTGTCTCAGAGTAAGGGGAGTGTCTTTTTACGTTTACAGATAAAAGGAAGGCGCACACAATTCAAGGGTAACGCTTATTACCTTGTGTATAGCTTAGAAGAATATTTATTTGAAATATTTGGGTAATACCCACGGAGAAATGTGTTCAAAATTTGTGGGCTTCTTGCCAATGCTTCTTTTTCCAAGCCTACACTAGAAGGCTACGTCCCTAGGACCCGACGTAGTTTCAGCGCAAGAGCCTGTTTTGTGAATACGGACAGACCCTTGCGCCGCAGAAATAGTTTATTGGAAACTGGTTAGCGGTTTGTGATCTATAAAGACTGGAGTTTGGTCACGAGACCGTCATGAAGCGTATAGTCGTGACGACGCGTACTGAAATTTATTTGAAGTTGACGAGCACGCTAGCTTTCACCACGCGAATTTCGCCGCTTACAGGTACACTTATGGCAACATTAACGTCGGAACGTTGGAGGCCTTAAGTTGTAACATGAACGGAAAGTCCATTAACGGAGACCATAGTTAACATGATCCGCCTTTTAGGGGACATCAAGGAGGTTAAAAAAAAAGAACCTGCTGGAAGAGTGAAGCCAAGCCCACCAAAACATGGCGGCGGCGGCCGCCATCTTAGTAGGGGCACGATTAACCATCGCCGCTTGGCGAAGGAAAGGCATCGTTTTCTTTCCACGCCAGACGAGTTCAATATGGTAACTTTTACGGGTCAGATACTGCTCCAAGTGTATCTTGGTGTTCGCTAATACTCCACTAGATGGGTTACTTTCGTCTGCAACAACGATTTTTATTTTATAATTAACGTAGTATTTACACTAACAGGACAAAGCCATTTATCACTAAGTAGGCATCACCAGAAAAGAGCATGTATCCGAGATCTTTCGTGGGCAAAATCTGGCTTCACTTCTGCTGGCAAGGCGTTGCGAGAGCTTCCACTCCAGAATTTTTTAGGGGCGAAGCACCTTAGGGTCTCGGCGTGTCGGCGGGCATCGTCGTCTGCTGTCGCGGTGTGCGTCGTCGTGTCCTGTCTATTTGCTTGAGCGCAAGAGAGGGCGCCACTGCCTCAGCGCTCGCCGTCTGGCGAGAGAGAGCGAACGGCGCGCGTTGCCTATGCAAATGCTCTTTCTGCGATGAATGCTGAACTATCATCTCGCAAGGAACGAGAACGAGCCCTCGCCCGCGAGAGACAACGCCGACGCAGGCAGCGTCTGCTAGCGAGTTTCTTGATTGAAAAAACCGACTGCTCGAGCTGCACAACCGTTCACCGGCCACCGCGTATATATAGGCACTAGACCTTGACCTGCAATGTAGTGCCGGCGGGAGATTTCTCTCGTGCGTAGCTGAACAATAAAGATTTGCAGCGTGCACGTTAACTAAAGGCGGACTACGGGTCTCTGTGTCTAATTTTTCTTCTGTCTCTCATTGCCCATTAGCAGTGATTTTGCTGTGGAAAACACCAGCGCACACTGCATGCTTCGACCCTCCACAGGTTTCACGTTAAGCTGTATTCCCACGACGGACGTGATCGCGGACGGATTAGTCACGTGACGTGTGACGTGGTTCGGATCTCTCCGCAGCCAGCATTCACACGACAGGGGAGAACTCACGCTACATGCGAGGATTTCGGCATTGCTCCCCGAGGATCCCAACTGTGATTTGGGCCTCCGTCATTTCACGAATCGCTCCGCGCGGTCCGAAGCGGGAACGCGGGAACGGCTGACGTATGGTGACGTAGTACGCAATCCGCAGGCTCGAATCGCGATTTCGTCCGTCGTGTGAATACAGCTTTAGTGGAGCGGAAACACCCTTACCTACATGCTTCGCCCTTCCCCAAATTTGTTTGTCCTCCTTGTCAGAAAACCGTTCGTTTGTAAGGGTTCGTTTCCATCGGCCTACCGTCTTATACTGACATGCACATCATCAGGACTGGCCGTAGTTTACCATCACAAATAATTTCATACGTAAGAAATTCTATAATCGAACTTTACTTTATTGAACCTTTAGGATAAACGCTAGAATATCTAGCCATTACTCTAGCGTATAGAGGGACAGTTCTAGCGTAAAACATGTTATACTGCTTGGCCATTATTCTGGCGAACATCTAGGATAATCTGTACAAAATCCAGCGGTTATAGCGAAACCACTCTAAAATAAGACTTCTACAATTCTTCACAATTGTGTCCGTTAACTTCTAGTATGATCTTCAGAATACCTAGAGAATATAGGAGTAATTCCGGCGTCAGATATTTTATAATTCCTGGCGATTTTTCTTACCGATTTCTAGACTAATCTCCGGAATATCTAGCCATAATTCTATATAATAAAGCATTAATTCTAGCGCCAGGAATTTTATCACTTTTCATGATTATTTTAGCAAAGTTCTAGGATATCTAGCGATTATTTTAGTGAATAGCGGAACAATTTTAGCCTGAGACATTCTATAATGCTTAGCAATTTTTCTAGCGAACTTCAAGAATGCTCGCTAGAATACCTGGAGATTATCACAGCGAAATGACGAAATATTCTGTCGTATAAGATTCTCCTTTACGAATCCATTCCAGACTGGGAAACGATTGCAAGACAATGCTCGGTTCAACGGCCCACGTGCGTCGCGCAAGGTGACGCCCTTTCGCCGTCAGCGTCATCGGGAAAAAGAAAAAAAAAAAGGAAACGAACAACGCTGGTGTTGCATTTCGACTCGCGACCTCTGGCGCATTAGTCGTCTCGTCGTTGCCGATGGCGAAGCGTCCGGAACTACACGAAGACGTGGGCTGCAACCCGCCGAGTCAGCGAGATCGCGGGCCCGACGAATCTCGCTGACGACGCTTCAGTAACCCCCCCCCCTCCCCTCCCTCCAAAAAAAAGACGGCTTGGTGGGACGCCTGCCGGCAAGAGCGATCGTGTCCATATAACAGTGCGCCTTGCAGCCCATAGATCACAATTACGGCGACGAACTGCAATTTCCTTTCACTGCCTCGGCTTCTCGTCCTTCCGTTTCCTCTGCACCGCTGTTCCTCTGTGCTACAGTTGCTGCTGCTATTCGCGCAACTGCGTGGCTTTATGACGTCGTCCGCAACGCTATATATACGTTCGGCACGCCCGTTCGTCGTTCACTGCTAGCGAACTTATCGAAATATCGCGCGCTGCAGCGCACCAATCTTGTTTCACGACACGCTGCGTATATGCAAAGCGACACTCGCGACGTAACGTGATTGGATACGCGAAATCGCTTCTCCGGAAGGATCGTGAAAGGGCAGTTATCATCCATCCGGAGAAGGACAAACTTCTCGACAGCTGGGAGGCTTTCTTTCTGGGAAATATGTATTGATTCCCTTGTAGCTTCGTGCAATACAAAGGGCTGAATGACAATTTCTGCTTTCAATCAACGTGACAGGGTGGTTAAGTGATTATTCAGAAATACGCCTATAGGTTTCCGCCGCCAGATTATAAAAGATTTTGACCCGCCGCTGTGGTCTGGTGGTTACGGTGCTCGACTGCTGACCCGGAGGTCGCAGGATCGAATCCCGGCAGCTGCGGCCGCATTTCGATAGAGGCAAAATGCTAGAGGCCCGTGTGCTTAAATTTAAGTGCACGTTAAAGAACCATAGGTGGTCGAAATTCTCGGAGCCCTCCGCTACAGCATCTATTATAATCGTATCATGGTTTGGGACGTAAAACGCCAAGAATTATTATATCAAAACCTTTTGTTCACAAGTATTATCTACGCATTGGCCAATCACCTTCGCTAATAATATGACCACGATCACGTTTGCTGATGTAGGCTCTTATAAACTGTTCCATAGTAATTACTTTATTTTTATAAGCACAAGTATTACAGCAAGTGAGAAAAAGAAGGGCAATACATATTTCAAGAAGATATAAATTATTGACAATACAATGGTTATCCCACTCCACATGAAGATATTTCGACAAAAATGAAGATGCCACGCTTCTGTAGCTCTTCAAGAAAGAAAAAAAATCATAGCTGGGGCTGAAAATATTTCATTTGACCAAAGCGGCCATTACTAGAGAACGTCACTTAACCTATAATCACATAAAGACAACAGACAGGCAATCGTAAATGCTATTTTTTTTTTTTCTAGGAAACAGCTAAGCGCTACCGATAGTTGTCCAGTATGATAAAGCTTTCCACTGTCCGCTTCTTGTTCAGTTTTGTTAAACGCTTGCGACACTAACGTCAATCATTGTGTGGCGCCTTCGCGTGGCATCGTTAAGAACATGCATGTATTAATGTCACGGCGACCGCAAATGGCAAGTCACGCACTTGCATCGGTTCCAGTCCACCTAATGGCCCCTTCCTAGAGAATAAGATGTCCCGTGGCCGATGTATATATAGCCCGATATGATCACGAGTGAGCCAAGTACCCGCGATTTCCCCGGATGCTGTTAACCTCTGACATTACAGCTACGAAGCTAGGAACAAGGAAATAACGTTGGGCGAGTAACCCGACTCCAGCGGAAGCATAGGCCTGCGCCAGACGTACTAAACTCAGAAAGAAATCAGTTTGTCCGACGCAGTCCAATCAATTCTATGCGCTCTTCGACGCAGCAGCCAGGTTAAGTACAGGGCTGAGTTCTATCTCTGGAGCTCGAAATGGAGAAGTTATAGAAGAAAAGCGCTTCCGGCCATTTCGTTTCGCTTGGCACGAGAGTAAAGAGGGCTGCCTCTGCGACAACTGTTTAGCTTCTCATATTGCTCGTGTTACTATAAATACCTGCTGCCCTGCTGCGATGTATGCAACTTGAAAATCGATCCCTCACTGCCGTGGGCTTCTTTTTCTATGTATTACTTTTTCAGTGCACGATATGTATATGTCCCTTAACAGTCGGACCATGTTAACCATGGTCTCCGTTAATGGATATTACGTTCATGTTACAGCCTACGTTCTCAAACGTTCCGACGTTAATGTTGCCGTAATTGTATGTAAAGTGGAGCAATTTACATGCATTAGCAGTATTAAGACTTCATCTTTTAACCAAGGTCCAGTCTTAATACATCACAAAACAGCAACCAGCTTCAATTAACTTCCTCGTAAGGTGCAGGTATGTCTGTAGTCACAAAACAGGCTCTTGCGCTGAAACTACATCTGCAAGAACAGTACAAACAATCAGCCGTGGAGTTGTTTGCATATATTATACTGCATATTAGGAAGCTCGGCCGGCCACTCGCAAAGCATTTCCAAAACGCAGAAAGCTACGTCAATAGGACCAACGTTCTGGACACCGACATCGCTGGCTGACGTATCGACCTACCCCGTGTATAGTTGCTCCCGAACTACGACCTTTTCCAAGCCAATTTTTCGCTTAACGGAAGCTATTACCTACTGTAGTACAAGAGAACGCACAACCAACTGCGTCACGTTGATCGCTACACAGCGACCTGGCTTGTGAAGCAGGGCACACCGATCCAAGAATAGGAAAGAGTGGAAGAGAAAGGGTGCACCTAATTTCCCGTATCGCGTATTGTGGAAACGTGAATCTCCCCGGCGGGACTATCGGGAAAAGCACGCGAGATGCATACAGCATGCCGGAACCGTAAGGACGACAATACACATCCGAACGAAACGAAGAAACAAAAGAAAACGGCATTTCACTCTCGTTCACGTGCTCTACCCGGAAGCGTGCGAGTCGGCGCAGTTGTACGGCCTCGGTTCTGTTCGATCAGTACAGCGGCACTTGGGCTTCCCGACACGAAGGGAGAGAGAGAAAGGGCGAGAGAACTGTTCGGCATGCGGGCACGTTGTCTAACCGGGAACACACGAATGCCGAGTCAGCACTGCGGGCTGCGGTGCGGACCCGGTGTCCCAGCGGGGCAACCCGCGGGGCACAATCGGAAAAGGGCACACACGCTCTGAATGTGCCCCGTACGCTGTGCTGTACAACACATGTGTGGTGCTGTATATGTATAGTGGGTCGTTGTATAGCAATGGCACGAGTCCGCGCGCGCTGTGCGCTTGCCACACGTGGGGAGTGGAGCATTCAAGGAATACTTCGAATTTTTGGGGAGACGCGGGTTTTTGAAGCAGAGAAGCCGCTTCCGATATGTGGCGAGAGTCGGACGGCAGTCGAGCATTCGAAGCGTCGTAATTGGGCAGGTGGTGCAGGTGACGATGGCGGATACCACGCGATGGGTCAATTAGGGCTGTATACAACGCCTTTGTGGGAAAATGGCTGCATTTATGCAATCATATTCAGGAGGCTACATGTAGGCAACATTAAAGTACCCCTTCTTTCCTCTCCCTCCTCAATTTTTTTTTTAATAATGTGATACGACTATAAGGACACGTCTTGGTCTGGATTTCCTGCCGTGTCAGAAAAATACGTTTTTACAGTTATCGAGTTCCTCAAAGACAAACTCAAGAAACGAATCGTGAAATATCATAAACGCTACAAACACCCAAAACAAAGTCATTTACAACGAAACATTATTTTTTCTCTTTGTCCACGGGAGTACCAATCAGATTTAGACAAACTGCTTCTATATAGTTATTAATATGGATGTTGGCTGCCTGCATGCGTTTGTGCGAGCGCCACTTATCAAATGAGGCCCAGACCGTACAATCAGAAGTTATGCCATCTGGTATGCGTATACAACGTCTCGCGGTCATCCAAACTAAACCTCGACCCGCACAGTTCACCATTCACACTCCAATCCGGTCAGTGCTGGGCAGTATCGAAGATACATGTATCTTAGATACTATCTTAGATACTCTTTGAGTATCTTGTATCTGTATCGCGATACGTCTCGCGATTTGTGTATCAGTATCTGTATTTCCGATACATTAAAGGATGTATCGTGTATCTTAAGATACAAGATACATCGATCCCAACGCCACCATGTGAAAGTATCAACATTGGCAAAACTCCGCTTCTCAAGCAGCACTAACCCCCGTGTTCTCAAACAATCCACGACTCAAATTTCGTCCTTCACGTAACCGAGTTGAATACAGCGCCGCTGCTCGATTGAAAATGACGCCGCGCTTCGCAAGAATCGCTGCAGATTATCGCTGATATGCAGGGACTCAGTCTAGAGACGGCGATCCCATCGACTTTCTCAAGTCAAGGTGGAGCGTTGAGTGAAGGGACGTTCTAGAATACGGGGGTAAGCCAGCTGAATAAAACTAAAGGAAGCGACACTCTGTTATCTTTCCGCCGGAATCCTCCAGAGAGGGCAGCCGATGAGGTCTGCGCGTCCCTATTGGTGGAACCGAGCCATGCATGTAGTGGCGCTCGCGCCGTCTCGAAAAATACAAGCCCTCGAATGTCTACGCCCAGCTGACCTCTTGTTTTTCTTTTTCTTCTTTTTTTTTTTTTTTGGTTTGGTTGTGTCAGTACCATGACACTTGCTCGCATCCACTGCCCTCTACTCCAATTCGTTGGGCGCCTATTGCGTTGTCACCTATAGTGTGCATCAAAGTTTTCTTGCGCAGCCTTTACTGAAGAATGTAAGAATGGGGTTGCTTGGTCGTAGAGTGGAACTCGTGGATTTACCATTCGCTATGTATAAGATTTTCGTACGAGAGATCTACCAAATAAACCCTACGCTGGCGTACCGTATGTTTTTACTCCGCCTATGCTTATTCACAGGAGCCCTTAAGAGTATCATTTGATTGTTTGCAAGATAAGTGCTTGATTAAGTATCCTTCATTTGCATCGCGTACATTACCTGGGTATGTATACGTTTTTTCTTGTCCGTTTACAGCAATGTGTCTCTTCTAACGTGCTGCCAAAATGAACTCTCGGCTTTATTCTTGCTTTTATCTGTCTGCGTCATTTCGACTGCTTTTTTTATATTTACATTCCACGAGTTTTCTGTTATGTGAAAGTGATGTTGAGGACGAACATATATAAATCTGGGCGTGCCTAGAATATAACAAAAATTCTCCTTACTACTTAGTAAAATAGCGAAATTTGAGTTTGCATTGTAATAGTGGAAATGATTAGGAGCCATCTTAAATGTGTTACGAAGGGTTTTCGAGAAACCTGCTGTTCCAATCCTCAGTTTTTTTCACTGAGCGTCGCAACGAGCCGTTTTAGGTTATCATTCCATGGACATTGATTTTTTATTGTCTTACCCTACAGATGCTCACGATACCTCATGAATAGCTTAAGGTCCGCCTGTATCTCTTTTTATACTTATTCACTATAATTGTTTGATACGAAACATTTTTTTCTCCTTTACTTGATATATATGCCTTTGATACTCCTCCTTAATTGACGATTGGACGATCGGCCGAACTATAAGAGGCAAGAGTCCGTGAAGATAGCGGTGGTTGCCTGCAACGATTTGTGCACTATAGAATACGTCTCGCACGGCTCTGAGTCGGCCCATGTTCTCTCGTAAGTGAAGAATTGTTGAAATTGCTCACTTAGCGAGTACTTTACTGCAGAACGCTTTACGCTAGCAGATGAGTAGAACATGGAAAGTCATTGTAGTTTTACGTACACGACATATACGCGATGCATCACGAAATATCCCGCTACCAGAGCTGTTGCCGATGGACACCTGCCCGGTGATCCAGCATTGCGTAAACGGTAGTACATTTACGGACGAGGTAAAACTCCACACCGGTATTCGGGCCATCGCTCGGAGGTTTCTTGTTGAAGCTCTTGTTATTAGATCGCAACCCGCCAGCTTGTCGGTAAGCAGGGCAGCCTCTCTCATCATTTACTAAAGCGACGCGCAAAAACCGCTTACAGCGCAGCGTATAAAGAGCTCTCATGTTAAGCAGCTAAAGCAACACCAATAAGTTGATTCGGAATGAAGCAGATACACTTTGAGCAATAAATAGAAAACCTTTCAAATACTAACAGACATTTCATTCAGATCAAGCAAAATGAGGTCGCAGTTAGGAATTTTAATCATACGTTTCTGTGTATACGTGTATATGTCCTTGCTGCTAAACTATGTAGATCTCTAATAACAAATTTCCGAATGTATCGAACGTATCTTAAGATACATTTGGAAGGTGTTTGTTCGGATAAGAAATAATTGCGATAGTACCTTGTATCTGTATCTCCAATGCTTTTTGCCCGAGTATCTTGTATAGTATCGCGATACAATTTCAAAGTATCTTTGCCCAGCCCTGAATCCGGTATCATGGGAACATTAGGGAGAGCCGAAGCAACTCCCCGATGGCCGCGCCGTCTCCCATCCCCGAGGAATGCGAAATGTTTCAACCGCATAGACCCCAATTTTCGACGTTATACTCGAATTACATTTCAACAAACAACGATACTTCTCCATACCGTCCAGCCGCGCCAAGGGCGGAAGAGTGATTTCCAAACAATACTCAAGAATACCGCGTTCCATAACTCCTGCATAGTTCCTCATGAACTTACGCCGCCGTTGTGGCACTCAGGATCTCAAGTTCACTTCCTTTGTATCGCCCATTCCTTTCTTTCTCCTGCATTTCCCACTTTTAAACTGCGATCTTTAAATACATATGATATACTTGCCTCCCCCTTTTTACTTACTTTATTTCATTCTCTTACCTTCCTCCTCCTCATCTTTCCTTCTTTGCTTTCTGAGCTACTCAAGACACTCTGTGTGCGCATGTCGAATTTCCTAATTTCCTATGCAGGTTCGCAGACGTGAACAAGTATACACTTCTTTTTCGCAGAAACCGCGGGGCCGCCCATCCAAGCCTGCATTATTCATGTCAGAAATAAAATTCCGTCGGCGCTTCGCGAAATTACCGGCGCAGGGACGGAGGAGGCCTGCATGAGGAAAATGCACTTTCGCGTATTCGCGTAACACAATAGGTTCACGGCCGAAGCAGCGCACTTCAAAAACAAGAACTGCGAGTGTTTCCTTTTGTCGAAGTCCCGAAACGGAACACTCAATACTTGAACTTCGTTCTTTGTAGGATTTGTTTTTTTTCTATCTCTCTATTTCTCTCGGTTATAATATTTCGTGGGACCTCTTGTTCTCGGCCCGATAGAATTACAATTTTCCTTCCTTCATTCGGCGCTTCCACTGGCTCTTCGCCGCGTTTTCTATTCGGCATTTCGTTATAGCCATGTTTAGAAGTCCATAGCTTATACGTATAGTTGTGCTTTTTGGGAAATGTTCCTCGGTCGATAACATGGCAACAGCCCAAAAGCAGGCGGGGCCTACGCGTTGTAATACGTGGTATATGCAAATTTCGTCTTAGTTATAGAAACAACGCAAACCTCTTCGGTTCCTTTGATTCTGTCAGTGTTTTTATTTTTGTAATTTTTTGCCACAGGGTAATTTTACGGTTACCCCGTGTTGAAGCGAAGTTAGTACTCTGGCGTGCATAACATTTATGATAATTCCGATCATAGATTTCCACTTACCTTGCTTGAGCGGTTTCTTTTTTTAGCTGTGGTTCCGTGGTGTGTGTGTGTGTGTGTGTGTGTGTGTGTGTGTGTGTGTGTGTGTGTGTGTGTGTGTGTGTGTGTGTGTGTGTGTGTGTGTGTGTGTGTGTGTGTGTGTGTGTGCGTGTGTGTGTGCGTGTGCGTGTGTGTGTGTGTGTGTGTGTGTGTGTGTGTGTGTGTGTGTGTGTGTGTGTGTGTGTGTGTGTGTGTGTGCGCTTTGTGCCACAAGCGACTACATGACTATATACCTCTTGCGTTTAACCTTTCTCCTGCCTGCGAGTTTCCGCACAACTGACTTGTTTTGCTTAGACTAATGTGCATGTTAATGAACTCCTGTAGTGATCCAAATTAAGAGTGCTTCCCTTCAGCGTGTCTCGTAATCAATTCATGGGTTTGGGCACATAGAAAGCCCAGAATTGTCTTTGATATTGAGAGAATCTTGACATTACCAGAAAGCGCATAACGAAGAATACTCTCCAGACATGTCGCGCAGTATTTCATAAACAACAAACACTTTTCGACCTTACGTCTTCTTGGAGCTTAATTCCTCAGGTCCAAGCTACAAAGCGGTTTGTTGGACGGGACTCTGCGTTTGTTTGTTTGTTTGTTTGTTTTGTTTGTTTGTTGTTTGTTTTGTTTTTTTGTTTGTTTGTTTGTTTTGTTTGTTTGTTTTGTTTCCATACCGACGGGAAATAAAGAAATGCTTCGCATTCAATACCATAAATACTGCATTCATCGAGGGCAGTTCCAAGCACGCAGCTGTAAAGGACGAGCTTACCTATCCATCTCCACAGACGGGAAAATATAGCACACAGTGTCACTCACACACAGCAGCAGACATCTCTGCATACGCATTCCCGAACAAGATCTACAAAAAAAAAGATAACGACAAGTAAACGTCTCGTCCCATCTTAGCCTTAAATCTCGCAACACAAGCAGACTATCCCGTCGATTCGCCGTTCCTCCAATCAGCGCCCTTCGTCACGTACAAATCGTTCAGAGATGCAGCACCCAAGTCTCCGTTGGAGAGACCACACACCACGCCAAAACAGGCTTCGGGGCGGGTGTCATAATTCCACACCTGTGTCCTAGGAAGGAAGGGAGGAGGTGATCCGCGGCAAACCACCGCTCGAGGCGCCACCATTCGGATAGCAGCTGTAACGCACGCACACTGACATCGACCGTCGGCGCTTGAGGCCAGAAGCCACTGCTCTCCTCACGCCGGATATATCGGCTCGCTCCTTCTGCGATTCGTCAGCGGAGAGACAATAATGAACCGATGTGAGGCACGCCATCGGCATATATATACGCGCACACATACACAAAGGCGTTCCCTGTTGCCCGCAGTATGACCTGGGGGACCAAACGAATGGACGACAACGCCGAGAACAAATTAGGAGTCGAAGAAAAAGCAATACCAAACTAAGGAAAAAGAAGAAAAAAATAGCGACGGTGAAAGTGTGCCCCCCCCCCCCCTCACGTTTTAGTCCAATTCCGCTTGCAATTTGGGCCCCGCTTGAGGAGTGAGCGACCAGATAGGTATGCCACCGCCTCGAGAAAAAAGAAAGACCCCCTCCACGTGTGTTCCGTTTTCTTCTTTTCTCGCTGTTCCTTTTTTTAAAGGCGACGAGGGTGGTTTATCTTCGTCGGGCGCACACAAACGCTGAGCTCCAGCCAGGCTCACGCATTTCCCGCTCAGGTCGTTCTTTTTCCTATTAGAGTCCGTCTAAGGTGGCGGCTTTGGTGCTCGCCTCGAGCGCACTCTCCCTCTCTCTTTCACCCTCACTGTTTCATCCGAGTCGCTTATCTTTACTGCGAAATAGGAGCCCCGAAGCGGCGCCTTGCGCCGCCGTGGCTTGGCGTGCGAGACTGGCTCGAGGTTCTCACGTATGCAGGTACGGCTCTAGTATGTATGTCTATATATACGTACAGTATGCTGCTGATCGTGCTCGAGACCAGGTTTTCCGATGACGAGGGCGTTTACCTCTTTCGGTGTTGTTCATCTAGTTATTCTTGTACTCTTAAGTAGCATCCGGTCCATAGCGTGGTTGTTAACAGAGAGCTTAAGAAATAGTGGACCTAAAGCAAGTACGACACTATATAGTGTCCTTCTCAGCACCCGTAAGACCCTAAGCGAAGTAGCGAAGTGGTTGTGTGTCTGCTTCCAATGCGGGAGGTGCCCGGTTCGATACCCATCGCTGGCCGCAGATCCACCGGTTTCCTAAGCGTTCAGGAGTACCCTCCCCTGGCGCACGTTTCGTTCTGGATACTCACCTAACCGGGTGCCTATACCAGTAAAATAGGTACAAGAGGATTTCAGGGTGGTGCTACGCCAGCACGAAGCTGTAATATTTTTTTTCACGGGCATGAGCAACAAGTCACCTACGCCAGCCGCTTCTATGCAGTATAATAACATCTGCGGTTTCACGTCCCAAAACCACGATATATTATGAGGCATGCCGTAGTGGAGGGCTCCGGAAATTTCGAACATCCGGTGTTTCTTTAACGTGCACTGAAATCACACAGTATGCACGGGCCTCTAGCATTTCGCCTCCATCTAAATGCGACCGCCGCGACCGGGATCGAACCAGTCGACCTTCGGGTCAGCAGCCTACCACCTTAACCACTGTACCACCGGCACCGTGACGGACATTCTGTACAGCACAAGGATGATGCGATGCTAAAGAGAACAAAAGGCTAGGTTCTGGTGATTTACGTGCCATAACCATGGTATGATTATGAGGCTCACCATGGTGGGAAGGCACCGGCTTAGTTTTGAACGCCTGCGGTTACTTAACGTGCGCCTAAATCTAAGCACGCTGGCGCTCTTACATTCCACCTTATCTAAATGCGGCCGCCATGGCTTCGGAATCGCTGTCAGTCTGATAGCACGCAGCGGGCGGTGAATGAAGCGCAGGAGCAGGCGCTTCACTTCGACCCGCGTGTAGCCCCGTTCAAGATGTCCGACAAAGAAAAAAATATGCCCTGAGGAGAAAGCAGGCTTCAGGTGTACTGAGCGATATAACGAAAGTTTCCGGTTAGAGCCTGTTTAGAACGCAGGCTTACGACGACTTGTCCTCTGCTGTAGCACCAGTACCCGTGCTAAAGTGTCAGTTTGAAGAGAAGTTTTCTCTGCCTTCTGTCAAACTAGACGAAGCTTCCTCGACGGGGGAAAACCTCAGCAGTTAGCTGCTCGCTGAAGTTGTAAAAGAAATGAAGTTTTACACCACGTGCGCCTCTATGTGCTTAATTGAAACTTCCAAAATAAAACATCGCTTAACGTGCGTTCCTATCAAACTTCTACACGTTACAGAAGCTAAGTAACCGATTACAATTACAATTAATTCCTTCAAAACCTAATAGATTACAGTGGTCAATTACAGCCCCAGAAAAGTAATTGAGCAATTACAGAAATGTAATCCATTATTTTTGCCTTACGAACCTTCAAAATTTGTGGCCGTAACACAATAACAAAGTTTACTGAAACTACAATGAATTACTGTGGCTTGTATGGTAGAGAAAGGGCTGGCGGCTTGCGTGGAGGCTGGGAGGCTTACTGTGTTTAGAAAAAACAGCGCAAAACCACAGGACACACAGGAAGGGAACGACACACAGTTGTTTTTCAAAGTTGTCGTCGCTGATTCTTCCACGTTTCCTCGTTAAGAGCTCTGCTGCTACACTGAACACTCTCTCAACGCATGAGCTGGACGGAAGCGCGGTAATATAACGTAGGAACACCTTGCACACTAGCTCGTAGTTGCGCAGTGCTTCTATGATAGTGTCCATGTCCTCTATGAAGCGTTGCGCTTCGCTTTTGCTGGCGCACGTGCAAGGCGTTGCAGGTAAGCCCACGGAAAAGCTCAAAAATTAGGCGCTGTACACCCCGTCCAACAGGACGGGGGTCCTTACAGAACGGTCGCATATTTTTCGGGACGAGAACTGCCGTAGAAGACACGCTACAACTTGATTTTCGGGGAAAAACAAAAGTAATTTATTACCGGTAATCAATTACAAGAAAATATAATTGCATTGCCCAGAACGTTACAGTTTCGAAAAATTAATAGACCACATTACAAAATTACAAGAAAATGGAACTGATTATACAAGCAATCGATTACTTTTAACGCGTTATGTACAGCTCTGGTTCCAATAAATGAGTTGGACATGCTTCGTCTTCAATATTATGTTATATGTGTTTCAACAACATTTTACTTTAAACAGCGGTCACCATAGCCGAAGATTCTGCCTCTCGACGATTCCGCTAATCTCCTCAGATGGAGAAGCCGTATAGGGGGACGTACTACAAACCATTTGGAACCTCGCCAGTTACGGACCACACGTAACTTAACCTAACCACCCACAGTTGTCAGAACAGCCGCGAAAGATCCGCCTCATAAAACTCTAACGACGAAACAAAAATAAATAAAACAAGATAGATATGAAGCGAAAGTGCCACCGCTAAGCGTGAACACTTTTGCTTTGGTCCCAGACAAGATTGCCGACTGATTACTGTTCAACCCCGCCTGTAGATAGAGGCCATAAGGCTCCAGCATCAAGCAGACCATGTCCAACACGGCCGGCACGGAATGCATGTATTAATTCGGCTCGCACGCTATCCTCCTGGGCTCCTGAGCAAGATCAGGCAACACTACCTCCCCTCCTTTGAGAGGGTGTTGCCCCTTCCCTTTTGCATGATGATCGCGTGACCTACAGCTTCGTGTGAGGCCTCCTGGCACGCTTGAGAAAAGGACACGATCACGGGAGCGAAGGTGGAGCGAACGAAGCATGTGATCCAGCAACGCGACGTGCGCAAGAAAAGACGCGCCTCGTATTTCCCAGACGCCTTCCAATCGATCAGAACCCGCGCAAAGCGTGCCGCCTACTTTTAGCCTCGGTGCAAGACGCGCGATACCTTTCTTTATTATTTTTTATTTTTTATTTTTTTTAAAGTCCGCCGACTGGGGAGCCGCTCCAGTTTCAGCGATGACAGGTTGGAGGCGTAGCAGAACACCGCCGTGGCATGCAGCAGGCGAGACAGAATAAAGAAGCGGCGTCAACAACTCCTCAAGGATTAGCCTGGCTTTGTGTTTAAGGCAGCTGCTTAAGCACAGAGCGTACCTGTTTCGGACACGCGGTTCTTCAAAAGAGCACATTAGGAGTCGTGTGCTGCGTTAATTAAATTTTAATGCAGAGCTTCCTATCAACTGCTCTCCTCTCTCTCTCTCTGTCGCTAAGGCAATGAAACGAAGGCAAGTGAAAAAACAACCGACCACCGGTGGTTGCGAGCCCACGTCTTCTTTCTATTTATAGCAATTAATAATAACTGCTGGGATTCTACGGGCCAAAACCAAGATGTGATTACGATGAACGCAGTGATGGCGGACTCCAGATTAATTTCGACCAACGGGTGTTCTTTAGAATACACCAAAATCTAAGTAAACGCCGGCTGTTCTCGCATTTCGTCCTTGTCGAAATATACCCTCCATGGCTGGGAATCGAACCCGCACCCTCGAGTTCTTCCTTATTTCAATTCAGTAAACCGGAGTAATTTCGTCTATACTTTACTTTGTTCTCGGCCTCGGTTGATTTCATTATGATGAGCTGAGTAACAGCGCAGAAAAGCAATACGAACGAGGAGAAAAGACACAAGCGCTGTCTTTCAACTTGAGCTTTAATAATGACACGCGACAAATATAAACACAAAAGTGACACGAACCAAACAGATACGATTTCTTTTGTTGTTGGTTTAGATCGGATTTCTTAGATCCCCTTGTTAGCTTAGCGCGCCAGAGAACATCAGCAGTTGACGATCCGTAGGAAAAAGATCACATAACAGCGCGAACTTTTCGAGGAAGCCGTTTATCATGTTGAGGATTGCTCAACATGGAGAAAGGATTCCGGCAGGAGTGCATGCAGTAATTTGAAGCTAACTCAACCGACTCTCCTTCGCAGTGCAGTGTAGTGTCGTGTAGAAGAAAAATAAAGGAAACGCTAGGCGGTGGAATCCCGCGTTCTCTAGCCGAGGACAGTCGTCTGCCCAATTTGTTGCGTGAAGCGAATAAGAAAAAAAAGACATTCAGGGTTGAGTTCGCAATAAACGAGTTCAAGAGCCGAGAAAACAGGCTCCCCTGTCCCGAAATTGCGTGCACTATAGAGCAGCGAGAACTACAAGACCTCGCAGCATACTGAAAAACAGCGGACGCTTAGTTGTTTGTAAGGCGGATTTGGGTTCCCCGAAGCGCCATAAGCCAATTTAGAGAGCCTTTATTCGAGTACTGATGATGCAACGAAGCCTGTAATGCAACCTAACTGAGGAAAAACATTGCGTTAGTCAGGCTCGTATGGATGTATAAATGTTTGAGCAACTCAGGCTCAGCTCTGCTGCAGGCAACTATTGACGCGGGAGGTGTGTATAAAGGACCCGCTCTGGCTTTCGTAGCGCATAGCGCACCGGATGGAAGACGGGCTTCTAAAAACGGCGCAGCGCCCGACGCATAGCAAATGCATTCCGGCGACCGTGCGAGCCGGTTCACGGACCACGGCGCAGAGACTGTACCCTAGCCGAACTCGGCGATTCTGTGCAGCGAGACCAAGGCTACACGTTCAGTGTACATAACGCCTGGCCTAACGTCAAATCAAAGAGCGAAATCGGACGCAACCGTACATCGTGTTTCTTCATACGGACCAGTTGAATCGATCGCATTTTCACCTCTGTATGAGAGATTGATTTTCTTTGTCCTTTCTGCGCTGTTTGTGCTCGTAAAAATTACGCGAAGCTCGAAGAGTGGAGAGATAAAGTGACAGAAAAAAGTCACACTTTCCCTTGTACATTAATGCATTTGCTTAAGACGACTGGAAGGCGAAAGCCATCTTCTTCCTTTCCTTCACATTCGATTCCATCAATCCCCACCCCCACCCCTTACCCCCTGAAAGCTTTCTGAAGCCAGCGTGATTTTGCACCTGCCTCCGGGATTGGAGTCATCGGAAGCTTCCTGCACGTCACATGGTTTTGTAGTGCCTCCGAGATCGGCTCACTTTTGACCAAGTGACAATGTCAGGTCACGGCGTCATCATGTGACGTCACGTTTGACGTCACACATTTTAGCGGCCTTTGACGTCACTGCGTGATTTTTTTTTTTGCATCACATCGTGTTGACGCCAACGGTCACTTTTCGCGTTTGACGAGGCATCGAAGGCTTTCGCCCTAAGAAGAAGTTTAACGCAATAAATCCTACTGAATGCTTAATTTTTCATTTCAATCGGTTATGTCGTTCTCGATTGCCGGAATGAGCAATCGACGTTTCTCTATTACATTAATTTATGCTTTACGATCGACATCTGAGCTTATCAAAGAGAGAGAGAGAGAAGGACAGTCGAAAAATTTAACCTAGTGTAAGTTCAGCGAAAATGCGGAAGGGGGGCGGGGGCGGGGGGGGGGGGGGGCGTGTTAACAGGTACCGAGGGCAAGACCCGGCATTTCAAGGTGTTCCCTGATCCCGGCCTAAAATGCGATGGTTTCGTAAACCTAATGGAGGTATGCGTCGAATTCTCCACCAAATAACCGAAATAACTTGTTTGCCTAACCTGAGGGATCGTATACGAGCGCGTAGCAAACTGCAAGTATTTGCTTTCAGCACCCGTTCAAACCAAACGCGGTGTGTGTACTTACGTCACTATATACGTGCATCGATATAAACTAACGTTTGCTCAGCTTGCGACGTGATACTACAGTACCAATCTCGCATCGCAAGTTACACAACCCAATGTAACGGGCAGACGAAATGCACCGCGGGCGGTATCTACAGGCGATATCCAGCGGGATTATAGTTTTCTCTATGTACATACGTACCGTTGGACGACGTCGAAACGCGACCAATTTCCAAGACCGGATCGAGCAAGTTTTCCAAACTGTCATAGAGCTCGGTCGTGGTTGCGCAACTCATCCAATAGACCGGCGAAATGGGAGATGACGTTCGTGGAAACACGGCTCCTGCGGAAAACAAACATATAAATAAATACAGCAAAATGTCTTGAAGGAATGAACGTAAACGCAGGTTTGGCAAGCACGCTTCAAAGTGTCTGGCTCAATATGATGCAAAGGCAAAGCGCAGTTGATGCTGCGCTTCTGAAATGTACGTCGTATTCGCAGGCTACAAAAAAGAAAAAAATATGAGGTATTCTCTCTTTCTTTCTTTCTTTTCTTTCTTTCTTTCTCTCTTTCGTTCTTTTTTTTTTCTTTTCAAAATACGAGTGTCTCTTATGACGAAATGTACATAGTAGCTTTCAGCGGGTACTGCCCACATACTAGCATCGATATTTTGTGCTTAATTCAGTGTGGGAGACAGATATGGACAGGAGCAGACAGGAAAGACGTGGACGTGTAACCAAAGGAGATGTCCAATTTTCTACGGCCTACTTAAGAAGGAAAAAGTGTGTACGGTCGGCGCCAAAAATTTAGAGACCACTAGGTATGAGTAAACTTTGAATTTTCCTGCAATTTGTGACGGTATTTGGTCGAACTGCACAGTAGGTACACTGTTCTAGCGCACTTCATAACAGGCCGGAAATCTAAGTTCAAGGCTACCTGCTGAAGCATGAATATTCATGTTTATCTTGTGTCTCGTGGTCTCTAAACATTTGTCGCTGACTGTACATGATGATGGAAGGGAGGGAAAGAGAAGAAGGACAGACTTCAATGTGAGTAGCTATATAATATATATAGGCGTTGCTGCAGTTTCTCACCGGTTTCTACCACAGATACGGGCCTTTTTGATTACGGCAGATACTTTATTGCAGCGCTGGCAAGACGACGGGCCCGCAAGAAGCCAACTGTATGTTGCCAAATGTGCCTTTGCTGTCGGATCGTCCTCGTGCTTGCGCTACAACAATGTGTACTAGTAAAGCTTCGTAAGCTTAAGTTTGTAACATACGTTACAACTAGAGTGCTAAATAGTCCTTGTACGAAATCTTCGATGCGAAAGTATTATCCTTAAGCCGTGAGTTAAGCGTCAGTCGACATGGTCTCCGCTTCAAGAGCGGTCGGGAAATGTGGCGGGGATTACTTTTCATCGCCACTTACCGCGCCGTTTTTTTTTTTTGTTTTTTTTTTTTTCCTAGCGAGCGGCTCACTTAGCAGGGCGCTGAACGCAACTACGCGAGACGGATGAAGAGCTCGGCGGCGCACTCGAGCCCGGGGGTCCCAGCCCCCGCAGACCTAGCTCTCTCTCTCTCTACGTGCAAAACATAAACAAAACGCCACAAAACAAACAAACAAAAGCTCTCGCGTTCGCAGCAAAGAAACGAGCTGCGGTGATGCCGCCACGTCAGCCAGGAACTGTTTTCCGGGACCCCATTCCCCTCCTACTCCGGCCACTGAAAGACAGCGACACGAACCGCCGCGACGAATCTGCGCCCACAGCCGCAAACGAGACGTTGGCTCGGTTTATTTTTAATTACGCCGTCTCCCCTCACCATCCACTAGACCGTGTAGTTCAAGCACCCTCCCCCCTTCCCTGTGTGGCTTGCTTAGCTCGCTCGCTCGCTTGCTTGCTTGCTTGCTTGCTTGCTTGCTTGCTTGCTTGAAGCCTGCTTGCCTGGTTCAAGCCTGCCTGCACCATGGTCGGAGCAGCGGCTTGCACCCCGCCATTCGCGGCGCATGCTTGTCGCTCCGCAGCACTCCCCTTGCCGGTTCTTCGTCGTGCGCGGTGGACCGCTTTGACTCGCGCCATTTTGCATGGGCTTTGTTTGTTTCGGGCCTGTCATCTGCTAGTGCAGCCGTTTGAGTTATACCGGCGCAGGACTGCTCACTCCTTTACTCCGGGGCTCCAGCCTATACGGCGAGGCCGCGTGCCGTGGGAAGAACAGGGGGCTGTGGTCGACGCGGCTTCCGAAACCACTTTTGAAAGCGACAGA
Organism: Rhipicephalus sanguineus; assembly: GCF_013339695.2. NCBI lineage: Eukaryota > Metazoa > Arthropoda > Arachnida > Ixodida > Ixodidae > Rhipicephalus > Rhipicephalus sanguineus. Next base: position 142,726,455 of record NC_051181.1, on the reverse strand, counting down.
CGCGACACACCTATACGCGTAACGACGCTTCTAGAGGCACGGTATGTGTGAACGAACGGTGTGAAGCGTATCATTTCTGCGTTTCTCTAAATTCAAATGTGCTACTTGACGTGGGGAGCTGCGACAACGTGTGAAAAGAAGCACTTAAGCATGTCTCATAACACACGGTCCCTTAGGCATTTGCCTAGGACGAATGGAAAGCGAAATCCATCTTCTTCTTTTTCTTCTCCTTCTCAGTGATTGTACTTCGTGAAATATGGGCCCCCCGTTTCATTTCTATTTAACAGATCAGAGGACAGAAAGAGAGAAACTTTATTCAAATAAACGGCCAACCACAGCCTCCTCTTATACGACGTGGCCTGGGAGTGGGTGGAGTCCTCAGTCCAGGACTGCACGAGGCGCGGCTTCCTGGCGCGCTCTCCTGACCGGACCTGGCTGGTGCCTGGAGTTGAACGCTTGCTTTTTTTTTTTTTTTACTAATTCGAACAAGTGTTTTGGTGTGATCCAACCTCGAGGATCATCTAAGGCTTGTCGCTAGTGCCCATGCAGGATGCTGTCCGAGCTCAAGGCATTCTGGACCCAACGGCACCTCGATCTCTCTCTACTGAACTAAGCAAGCGAACACCAATAGATGTTCTGAAAGACACTGCTTTCGTCATCTTTTTGAGCTTTCTTTACGTCAATGTTGGCGCTCGTATTTGTGCGCCTAGCTTTCATGGATTCAGCTGTCATGCATAACACGAATCGCAAATGCCAATTCCAAAAGCCTCGCAGTAACAGGAAATGAAAGCACATAACAAAGGCCTCAACAAACCGAAATCTCTTCCCCGATAGATTTTAATTCTGTTTCTTAGACAACTTAAACGATAACAGGGAAGGTATAGCACATTCATTTGTAGCTTCGCGAATGCCTATGCGGTAACTGGCCTGCTAAAAAGAAACAAAACAGGAAGTCAAAAAGACATCTATAAATCTAATACCGGTGTCACACGGGCACCTTTGATCGCGATCGGGGCCCATCCGGGTTACGCTCGATTCGGATCAGGTGCTGCTACGCGGTCACTTCTAATAGCGATCAAGCTCGATCGGGATCAAGACGGTCGCGGTGCGTATCACGATCTGGCCCCGTGATCGCGATTTAGCTGACATCTGTGCCAAACTCCATCCCGATCAGGATGGACCATGTAGCAGTGACTATAGCTTGTTAGGACCGATCAGGACCGGCTTTGATCGCGATCAAAAGTGCCCATGTGACACTAGCGTAAGAGTAAATATACCAGTTTATTTCATCCCAGCAAAACTCGGAATGTATACGTCGACGCAGTATTAAAGATAGCAACAATTACTGTCGCCGCCCACGGAGTCGAAAGGACGCCAGTTGGCCCGTCAGGAAGAGCTGGAGCGAAGTCAAATTGAAAGTGGCGTTTGAGGACGACTCTTCTGAGTGACGGCAGGAAGCCGGGGTAAAAAGATCGTCAAGTGTAGCGGGCGCCAAGAAATTGGCAGACTAGGCGTGCACTGAGTACGGCAAAATAGAGGAATAGAAACAGCCGCTAAAGTTAAATGAAAAACTAAAGCTCTCTCGCGACTCGACGCTGGCAACACGCGACGAGCAGCAAGTGCAGAGGCGGCGAAAAACGGGGACAGCTTCAAGCGCGCGTCTTTTCTCGTTCGACTGGCTGCCAAGAACAAAAACTGACGAAAAGAAAGAATGAAACGGAATGGAACCGCAAGTTTCCAAACCGCGGGGTGCCAAGCTATCTAGACGCTGGGCTCCGCAGCGTGTGTGACACAAAACAGCGAGCAAGAAAGAGCAAACCTCGGTGCGCGTTGCAGGCCCGGTACAGGCGCGCGCGCTGAATGTCGAGCGGCCGCTCGATGCGGGCTTGCAGCGTTGAGACTGTTCGCGAGAATGGAGCGCGTGACAGTCGCATGAGCAATTCGGGGGGCGTCGTGCGAGAGAAGCGTGTTGCAGGCAGCCAGAGAGACGAGGGAGGGACTGGCAACCGGTGGCTGTGCTACCGCTGATTCTGCAACATACTCGTGGTTCCTTGAAGACGGCATGTACCAGAGTTTCGCGTTTATAAGTCACTCAGAAAGAGTCACACGGTCCCTTTCCTAACAGGCGACTCGAAGGTAAAAGCCATCTTTCTCTTTTTCTTCTCACTCGATTGTAGAGAATTTTTGTATACACCAAAGTATTTACGGCTGCCTTAAACGGATTGGCCGTTAAAATAAATTAAATTATTTCAATCTTTTCGAACTTGCTATATTATAAATACCGGCGTCATTCGCAAAGAATATATAGTCTTGGTTTTACCTGCCCGGAGAACCGAGTCAGTTCAAGAGCACACCTCTGTGGATGATAAACTGGCTGCAAGAGCGAATGCGTCCAAACGCGGGCCTCAGCACAGCTGCGCTACCCTAGCGTCCTCGTGTATGGAAACGTGAGCAAGGTAGCACAAAAAAAAAACAAAAAAAAAACACGAATGTCCCACTAGATGGCAGGCCATGCCTTATCTAACTCAGCTGCCGTATGACGTCCTGCCTATTCATCATGGTACAATGCACGTGTCCCGCACAGAGACCTGCATGCAGTGCAATTCAGTATGAAAACTAGATCGCGCTACGTCTTACGTGAAGTAGAGACTATTCAAGTAACACATCATTGCCTCCGAGGTCACGCCCTCTGTTGCCAGTGCAAAGCGGCATCAGATAATCTTTATTTCAGATTGAATGTTACCGCTCCCCGCCCTTACATTATTATTATTATTATTATTATTATTATTATTATTATTATTATTATTATTATTATTATTATTATTATTATTATTATTATTATTATTATTATTATTATTATTATTATTAGTGGACGTATCAGGCGCCGAATTCACAAAACTTCTATTTTTGTGAATACGGTCCCTGGAAAGCGCAGCGGAAGATGTGGCGTTTGTTGGCGCGCTCTCTCGGGATGCCGCTGGCGGCTGGCCGCATGTGTCCCGGCGCCAGCGTCGGAGTCGCTGAGGAAGCACGCTCCAAGTCGCGAGACTCGGTGTCTGCTCCTCCCACCAGCCCGTCGTCCTCCTACACAGCTTCCTGCATAGCACGCTGCAGTGAGCGCCCTGTGTGGTCCCGTGGCACGCTGCGGTGATCCCGTGTCGCGCGACGCCATCGCAGCGGCAGCGGCGGTGGTGGGTCCCCACCCCCTCCTTCCTCTCTTCCGCCCTGAGTAATGAGCCGCGGGCGATGCTGCGAGGAGTGCGAGCCGGGGTTCGCATCCGCTGCCGGGGCCGACGCGCGGTATACAGCGACTGCGGCGCCCGCGTGAGCGTCGCACCTGCCGCTGGCTGTCGCTGCTCCACTGTCGGGCAGCGCCCGCATAGGTTACAGCCGCTGACACCCGCTCAGGACGGAAGGCCTCTGTTGTGGAAGTGTGCAGCGGTTAATTAAGCGGGAGATGTGTGTTGTGGAAATGATTGTTGTTCCCAAACTTTGGGCGGCTGTAAAAAGCGAAAGTAGCGTCTGTCCTATTTCGGGCAGAGTTAATGCGGCATTACTGAAGCGCAGAAATGTGTAATATAACTGCTCAGCGTTAACGTCCCAAAAGCACGATATGATTGTGAGAGACGCCGTAGTGGAGGGCTCCGGAAATTTCGACCACCTGTGGTTCTTTAACGTGCACCTAAATCTGAGTACACGGGCCTCAAGCACTTTCGCCTCCATCGAAAAATCGCCTCCACCGGGATTCAATCCCACGAGCAGCAGTAGAGCACCATAACCCCTAGACCACCGTGGCGAATCGCAGACATTTGTAAACACATCTATTATACTCAGAGCATCATAGCAGGTAGACGAAACTATCGACAACACCCCGTGAAGGCTTTGCTATGGGTTTTGAAAATCCAACAGCACTCCCCCGAAGAGGGGCCACTTTGCTATGCTGGTCATGACTCACGGCTAAGAGTGACTTTCACAAAGCCATTTTCTTGTCATATAGGAAATTAATGGCCGACAGCACTCTCTGTGACGTCTGCGGTATCCAGGTGACTTTGCGGCACATCTGCGGAGACGATCACTCGCAGTCACTCTATAGATCGCCTTGACCACATACCGATGTCGCTAGCAGCTATATATCATCGAATGTCATCCTGAAAAGTTATCGGGAATTAAAGCAAAGAAGGCTTTGTTAAAATTTTGAAGGACAAGAGACTTGCACGAGCGGCTGTATACTGATAGTGATGCCGTATACCTCACAAGACTGCCGGACTGGCGGTGTGTGTGTGTGTGTGTGTGTGTGTGTGTGTGTGTGTGTGTGTGTGTGTGTGTGTGTGTGTGTGTGTGTGTGTGTGTGTGTGTGTGTGTGTGTGTGTGTGTGTGTGTGTGTGTGTGCTTCCCCTCTCGTTCTCTCTCTACTCTTCTAACTGTCAAACAAGCCCATCCCTTTCCCTTGTGCAGGGTTGCATACTGGTTAATGTAAACTGATTAACATTTTTGTCTTTCCTTTCGCTCCTGTCTCCCTTCCATCGCATGTAAACCGCCATTTAAATAGTTGTGTACCACACCGCAATATCCCACAAGTTTGTCCCGTGTACAAGCCGAGATGGGAAGCTCCTGCGTGCGTGATTGACAAAGTCTATATTACTGATTGTTGAGCGTTCAAGCTTGCTTTGATTGATCAACACGTTTGACTTTTTCTAATCTAATGTTGAATTCCAATTTCAGAGTCGGAGCAGCCGATGGACTCTGCGAGCGAGCACTCGACTCTGGCGTAGAGCAGCGCCTCCAAATCCGCGATTGGAACACCATCCTCACCGCCGGAGCAAGCATGGGAGAAAGAAGGAAGCGGAAGTGCTTGAGTTGCCCAGAATACCTTGCGTGTAGTTATTCATTCTGCTCATTCCGCTGTTGAATTCCCACTCGTACGCGGCAGTTTCAGCGTCGCTGTCACTATCCAATGAATCGCTCGTGCAGGAACTGGAGTTTTCTGACTCGGAGCTGTCGCTATCGATCAGCGGAAGCAATGCCGCACGATTTGTCTAGACGCCCGTCCGCTATTATTGTCAAAACAAGCAACACCGGCAGCGCCCCCAAGCAGGCAAACGTGTTAAAGGATTCCTGCTCAACTGAGTGACTCGCGCTCTGAATCCACTCCGACTCTCCCATTGGAAAGCTTGACCCTCGCCCTCACTCTGCCATTGGAACACACTTGCTCCAAAAGGAGCAAGAAAGCTTGCTCCGACTCCGCCATTGGAATTCAACATAAGCTATCACCTCTTATTTCAACCCACGCATTTCAATGACACCCGATTAACCCGGACAGCAATAAAATGAAATGAACCACTTCCAGATTTTAATATGTTTGCTATATTTGTAGCCATACGTGAGTACGTTTAATTTTTGTTTCTCGCATAGCAAAGCACAAGAAAGAAAGAAAGAAAGAAAGAAAGAAAGAAAGAAAGAAAGAAAGAAAGAAAGAAAGAAGAAAGAAAGAAAGAAAGAAAGAAAGAAGAAAGAAGAAAGAAAGAAAGAAGAAAGAAAGAAGAAAGAAGAAAGAAAGAAAGAAAGAAAGAAAGAAAGAAAGAAAGAAGGAGCACGTAGGCCTGTAAGGCAGCAAGAGAACTCTTCGTAAGCCGCAAATACCTACTGGTAAATGAATGGGGCTTAACTCAATGTTTCAGAAGACGAGTAACGAGATGTATTTGCCAAGTTGCGAAAGTCTTTACTAGAGAAAAAGAAAATTTGCTTTTTTAAGAACTTAATTAAAATTTTCTTTTTTAAGTTGGTCTGGTGGGGCCGCGATGCACACACTATATATATTCTAAAGCGAGACCATTACAGGTGGGCTATTTAAAGGCCGTAGTTTTATTGTTCCTGCTCGGATTAGAATGTCTGATGGCGCCCCATCGATTTCTTTCGAGGTCACGTGGGCACCCTGTCGCGTTCGCTATCGGCTCCATCGAGCTCATCAACGAGACAAATCCTATTTCGCATGCGAGTACAAATTGTACCTATAATAGCGCATTATCAGACGGCCTGCATAGGGGCAGCAGTTCGCCAGTAACGCACTGAGTTTATAACATTCTCGGTTTACGCAGTGCGTATAACACTTTAAAGGGGCTCTGCAACACTTTTCCAAGTAATCGTCGAGTGGCTTCATTAAAAGACCTTATTGCCACACGAATAGACTTTTGCAATTTTTTTTAGAATGCGTCAAGCACGAGCCAAGTTACGGAAATTAGTCGCACGCTTCAAGCTCTTTCTCTCTCCTTTCGTACTAGCGAGCGCGCTGAAAGCAACGCGTGGCTGATGACAAGGGGACACGATGATGATGATGATGATGATGATTGAAAACATTTATTGAAAACGAAAGAAAGGTGCAGCCCTTAAGGGGCTCCGCAATCGGTGGAGTCCCTATTCCGGGACCCCATTGTTATCAGCCGCTAGCTTAGCCCTCCGGACCAAGGCCATTTGGGCCTGAAGGTCCGAGCAACTGAGCAGGGCCGCCTCCCACTCCTCTCGGGTTGGGTTAGGGTTGGGGGGAAGAGCTGAGTTGAGCTGGCAGGCCCAAACCATGTGGTAGGTGTCAGCCACATCCCCACAGTATTTGCACTTGCCAGTGAAGGAAGAATCGAAGTGTTTCAAGATTGCCGGGCACGATAAAGTGTTGGTGAAAAGTCGTAGGGGAGCCTTCGACAACATTAAACACAGCACTATATTAGCCCATCTTAGTGAGACACACTGTGGCACAAACACATTCAATAAAGGGGACACGAAGATGCGTCGCTTCCTCAGCGCGCGTCATCACCTTGAGCACTTCCTTCACTTTTTTTCTTCCAACACGCGGCTTACTTCCAGTGTGATCACGAGCGAGCGCGCGGGCACGTGGCGGCGTCCTGCGGCGGCCACGGTAACTACGCAGCCCACGATGCTCAAATCAGCCAATGGCCGTGGACATTGGGTTTGCGGCGGCGCGGTCATTTGGGTTTATGGCAGCATTTGTCGAGAGAAGAGGGAACGACCTTGATGATTAATTGTAAATTCCGGGCCACGTGCTGCGCTGTAATGTTTGGCTCGCGTGTTCTCAGGAGCGTCGACTACCGATTGGCAGCGTTTTCTGACCATGCTGAAAAAGTGTTGCTGTACCCCTTTAATAATTTTTGCTGTATACGTAGTGAAGCTTGCTGTGCAAGTTGGTGATTCATGACGGTAAGAACAGCGCGAACATAATACCGCAAAACAAGAAAGGAACGCCCTCTACGACACCAGCGGTGTGTTCTTTCCTCGTCCTGTGCTGTTATGCTCGCGCTGTTTTCACCTATATACGCAGACTGGGTAATAAGTGCTGTGTTGATACTTGTATCGGTCCTCCAAGTTCGTGTACTGTATAAATTTACCTGCTGATCGATGAAAAGAGCGTGTCTCGTTTTTGCGCACTAGCCCATATGATTTCATGAGTGAGTTGGTAATGTAGATAAGGTTGAGCGTCGACGTTGTTGTTGGTTATCATATAGTAGCGATGCGTAGTCAAGCGCGGACGAACAATGTTTGCGTATTCTGTCTCAATATCCGTGCGAGTATGCGTACAGTGTTTTCTCGCTCAACGTTCAACTGGCCATTAAATGTTCCTTTGTTGTACACCTTGCTTGACGTGACTCGCTGCATCCTGCTTACGTATCTCTGCACACTTATGTGAAAACGCCATTCCCGCGCTAGCTAAAAACTAGCACCAACGCTTCATTTGGCAGACAGACAAACGCTTTCATACAAGTTCCGTTATAATCTCTCTCAGAGTTGTTCTCTTGCCCTGATGCTTCAGCGCACTTAATGGAAGTGACCAACGTACGCACGTATCATCGGCCATATATATTATATTAAGATGAAGCCTTGTCGTAAGAAAAAAAAAAGGACATAAAAAATGGAGGCGACCTATAGACCTATAGACTTAAGTGTCTGGTGGCGGCATTCGCTCCTCGGCGTTCGTATGCCCTGGCGTGTTCCTCGGTTTGACTTCGTGTTTCGTCGCACTCCCGAAGCGGACCTCAGAGGCCACGTAGAAAGAAGCAGGTTGTTGAGATCTGCACCGCCAGGTGCCGCAACGATCACAGCTGCTCACAAGAAAACTGTCTGCTCTTTCAATGAACTCATTCAATTAATTTTCGTTAATTATCCTGACAGTTAATTGGCCCTTATCTTAAGTAAACTTATGCGCCGATATCATATGTACCCAATATAACCCTTAACTTGAACTAGAACCATCGATTTCGTACCAGTTTGATTTTTTAAACATTTTTGTTGAATATTCGGAAAACCGGAAGTAAGCGCTCGACCGGAAGTGCTTGAAAGAGAAACAGGAGTGTGCCTCGTTGCTCGTGCCACTGAAATTTCTTCATAAGATTAATATACAATTAATCCCACCGGACTTATTCGTGATTGCCATACTTGCTTCTTCCTTTATCGCTTCGCATTGTCGTTCTTATTTCAAATGTACGCGTACGTAAACCGTCGCCGAAAACCACGACAAAAAAATTTCAGCGCTCCCTACTCATTTTCGTATACTTGAAAAATACTTCGATACATGAGAGTAATCTTTTTTTAAACTTATCCACGCATGATTTGCTAGTTTGCTTCAACCTTCTTAGCATTCATAAATATGAGAACGAGTCCCATCGTCGCCGCCATAAAAGTTGAGATCGTTTATGGTCGACAAACTTCTTATAGATGAACGGAGAACCCGACTCCTTGTCGAGTTTCTTCCGAGCTGCCGAATCGAGATCGACCTTTGAAAGAATAAAGAAGTCAGAGCACTCCGCACCGAAGCGATTCTGACACTCCTAAAGCCTCAAAAAATGAATAATAATAGGAATAAAAAAGAGCGAATCACCGCGTTCTTATTTAACCGAGGAACACGAAGCAAGGACGAATAACCGAACGAGATGACGGCGAATGCATATATATGGACAGTGTATGCGCATCAAGGGTCGCTGCACATTAGGGCATCAAGAAAGGGGCACACTTGTCAAGATCGCGAAAATCATCGCGCGGCCTGTAGGAACTGTATCTATATAGTGTCTTTCTTTTCGGCTCGGTGTGATGTGCCCGGGCATCGTGAATATACCCACATAAAATCGCACATGGACAGCGCGCCGCTGAGGAACTTCGCAAAATGCAAATTCGCGAGGCCCGGGGCCTCCCCTGAGCGCGGCCCTCTCATTACCATGACAAATGCCCTGGGCCATGCAAACAGCACCGCTTTGAGGTTCGGGGCTGAAGCGGCACAGCAGCTTCGCCGCCCAGCCACGCGCATAGTGCTACTGATTTCGCGCATGCGTGTCTTGTCTTTTTATTTCGTGTATAACCTATAATAGAAGGAAGTTAGAATTTCCTCGAGAACATATAGTGAGGGCGCCTCTTTTCATCGTGTATGCTTTGAGTTCTCGCTTAGCCCTCGCTATGTACTTCGCAAAGCACGTGGTACAAGAAAGGAGCGAGTAGGGAAGGGGGGGGGGGGGAGGAAGAGAACGAAAGAGAGTGGAACCAGCTTTGTAAAGAGTTCGCACTGCATACCGTGAATGAAAACTGGCGAAATGGAGGCCGCCTTATACACCGCTTATTATTATTTTTTTTATGTATACTATAGAGCGGGTCCGCAACTGTGTTACACATGCTGTCGGTCGGCGCGCATTATATTTTTTTTTTATCGCTAGCGATTAGAAGTTGTTTCGGCAAGGGAGCATGCATAATGCGCGAAATGAGCACGCCGCTTCTTCTTCGATTTACATATCTGCTAACAACGATAACCACGAGGCAGCGAGAGGGTCTCTATTGAAAGCCAGAAATTTATGGTCAGTTCGAGTTTATACGGCGCCTGCACCTCTTTGCGAAATTGTCGCTCGCTGTATGCGGTATGTATGAGCGACACGCTAAGGCACTAGCTAGAGGCGGGCTTTTATTTAATATATATTTTAGATAACCACGTGTCACGACGGTTTATGCCGATGCAGTGAACCGGCGCCATATTTCTTCGCTAGGTGCGTCTCCTCCGCTGACGATGCTGCGAAGGCAATTCGGGAAGCGTATTACTGAAATGCTTCGGCGGCGTCTCTGGAACATTGGCAGTGTTTTTTTTATGAACGGTAAAAGCGTAACGGCGACGATCGCGCAACGATGGAACACACACGCGCACACACAGCGCTTGATACTGTATATGTATACAGTTGGGAGCGTTGAGTAATGCTCTGAGCGTTCAGACGAACGAAGACATGTAGAAGGATGCCTGAAAAGTTAGGATCGGTCTGTGTTTTCGCTTCAAAACCTGGTCAATAATCATGCTCGGATGGGGTATGCATGAGCATAGGCATGCGCGGGGTTCTCCAGTACGGTTTGAGAGGGGGGGGGGGTGCAATATTTTAACGCAGCCTCCCCTCCCCCTTCCCCAATATCGGTTAATACCGAAAGCAAACAAGCTTCGCAATGGATGCAAACATGAAAATTAAGCGATGACGGGCTTCTCGCAACGGCCTGCCTTTGGTTTCCGGCTTTCCTGGGGTAAACGTGGGAAGCACACAGTTCTTGGAATGCAGCATCGGGGGTCCTCATCCGTCATTATCGTCAAGAACCTGCATGCACATAACCCCTAACTTTCAACAATGAAGGCACAGGGTCTGACTGAGCGAAGGTATGGTGCATACGTGGCGTCCCCCTTAAATGAATCAGGAGGGGGGGGGGGGGGCTCCACCCCCCCCCTTTCTTGCGCACACCGTATGCGCATGAGTCCCCGTTTGAAAAGAAACAGCAGACAACAGCAGCTACAGTAGCAACCACAGTTATATGAATAATGAGAACCGTTTAAAATGGCCCCTAAAGCCACGGAGCGACAGTGAGCAGCTCTTTCGCTCTACCAGTTCTTCAGTGCCCGCCCTTTGAAGATGTGCTACTGATACGTTCAGAGTAATGAACATTTAACACTTGCTTGACATTGAGCGATTGAATGCGCCTGTTCTATTCCGAGTGATCCTATCGTCTCTGCCTGTGTTACTACGCCTAGCTCGGCCTATACACTTTTGAAGGAAGCTGCTTTCTCTTTTGGTGCAAGTGGCGTGCTTGGAAGATCGAATGAAGTCACAGCGAATGCGACTTGGTCAAACATTCTATGCATTACATGCTAACAGACTGTAGGCGCGCGATGTTGCCGCCTTCCGAAAGTGATGTGCGCGAATGCTGCGCCACTGCGCGATCACGACAAGTTATCACACGCTTAATACTTACGGTGATGATTTTTACTCTTCTTCGCAATGACCATATGTAATATTTGTATGCGCTCCGATTAGAGGGCCCACGTTAGTTTTCCGCTAGATACCATCTCTTTCAGCAGTCGCGGTTTTTAGCACTACCACGCAAATGATCACAAAGCGGCTGCTTTGGCTCAGTCACTCGCTCCTCAATTTTTCAGTGACGCGTACTGCAGTCGCAAACATCTAAACCAATCAGATTCGCGGGAACAGGACGTCAGCTAATTTTACGGGGCAACGGCAATGCGACGAGACGTGAATTCTGTGTGGCGATGGATATATATGTCGCTCACAGGTGTGAACTTCAGTCGCCTTGAGTCGCTTGTCTGGTCGCAGATGTGGATGAGCCTTTACTGCTTTCAGATTAACCTTTAAGACACCGTTATTATAATTTACATACTTGACCATATATGAGTTCCTCTTCATCAACAAATCGCTCTCCGGCGTCCCACAGCAAAGACAGGCAAATAAACTGAGCGGAATGAAAAGCAAAAAATTTCGCCTACATTTCTCAGACCCCTAGCGTGCGCTCACTTCAGGAAGTAAAGAAGGTTGCATTTGTCTTAATTCGACTATATAGCAGGCTGTCGTCACACCATCCACCCCATTCTCCGATCACCTTATTTCGCAAGGCAAGCGTGATTAAGACAAAGGTACGCCCGGTCCGCATACCTCGAAGTTCCGGCTTCCTTCCTCCGCCCACCCCCCTCATCCCCAATCGATGAACTCACTCAAATTTTCATCGACGTCTCAAAAAAACGAAAAAAGGAAAAAAACACAAGGGAGCGCTTCTCGCGTCGATGCGACTCTCGCCGTGCCGTCAGTTTCGTTCACGAAGTACCGGCGTTCAGGTCCCATCAGGTGTCCACTCGCTCATCGGGCCGACAGACAAGCGCCGCTTCTTGTCGTGTGAGTCAACGTGCGCCGCGCGGCATTTCCTCGACTTCTCCGAAATTCACCTACGTGCGTTGGGAAAAACCTTTATCGCTGCTTATACACCCTCAAAAGTCCGAGCTGAAAAAAAAAGACTTTCCAAAAACCGAGCGTTGTAAGCTGCGCTCGCATCGCTCCCTACTCCATCACGCGCGGCGTCCTCGGGAGCACAGCCACCAACGCCGTAGACGAAGGACGCGCCGCCGATCCATCACCACCACTGCCGCCGCCGCCGCCGGGACGATGCGACTCAACTCGGCGAGGCCGCTTCGCTGTTTTAACGGAAACACGGACCTGCGGCACACTCGACGACCTGGCGAGGCCCCACCAAAAAAAAAAAAAAAATCTTTTCGGTCCAAACATCTCCTTGTCGGCGCCCGAGCACGCACGCCTGATTAGGCGCGCGCATCTACTTTTAAGAGAAAGAAACAAATAATAAACAAACAAAGGCTATTGATCGACGCTCGAGTTCACGGGGATTCGTGAGAAGCGCGGGAACGGAACGACGGCTTGCATGCTTTGCCGGAAAGTGACGAAATAACGTTGCAATCGCGGCATTTAAAAACGCTCGCACCGAGTATGCAGGTGAAACAATCGCTCGTCTTGTATATTCCCCCCTCCCCCCTGTCCTTCACATCGGCCCCCTCTTTTTCCCGTCTCACTAACACGCTCACCATCAGAATTCTTAAGAGTGAGATAAGGTCATTAGTCATCTGGCAGGCATTTTGCGGCCATTTTGCTGCCGAGCAAGCGGATGAAGCAGCGGCTACTCGTGCTTGAAAGTGTTCGGATTTATGTGTTCCTCTAGAAGCTGTCATGACGATCGTCATTTACATCTCTAGGTCAATAACGTGGTCTTTTCGCTGTCGCTCTGCAGGCGCACTCAATCAGCGACATAGTTTGCGTGCCCCGGCCGACGAAAGCTCTTTGCTGCCGTGTTGTTCAAAAGGTTAGTGATGGTCCAAGATGGTCAGTAACCGCTGCAGTCGCTACCTATAGTTGCTTGCAGTTACTAAATTGTTGCTAACTTTTTTTTAGAGTGTAGACGATCTGATAGGGGGCTGTTGCGACCGGGTATTTTGGATCAACCTCACCGCTGACTCCTGTTGTCGTGCCGGTGTATTTAGATCCGTCCCTCATCGGCAACCATGCTGTTGCTACGAGAGGGCAGCGTCGTACCCGGACTCCGTTTGGTAGCGTAGTCGAGTCTCCGGGTTGAGGAACTGATGCTAGCAAGTTGGGAAAACAATAACAAGTTTACTGACACTTTTCGTACACTCAATTTACATCGTGACAAGGTCAGAGTTCAGCGACGAGCGCATTGGATGAGCCTGTTACCGAGGGCTCAGAGCCCCATTTCTCACTCAGCACCGTCGTTTTAACCCTCAGTTTGGCTCCTCCCTCTTGATGACCACCAATCACACACACTGACACCTCCCACCATGGCACAGTCCATTTCACTGTCGCGGAGGGGTCATGGCACACTTGAAGCGGCAAGAGTCCTGCGGTTGTCGACACGCAGGTGGGGGAGAAGCAGAACAGGTTCCTCGTGCTTGCCCATGCAGATCTTTTCCCGACGCAGCGAAAGGGTTGCGGAGACTCCCGTCCAAACATACCCGTCAGGTGGCTTCGGCAGCGTACCAAGCCAAGCCCAGGTGGTCCATTGTCTCCGGCATCGCCGTCCCAGACTTTGAGGCCGAGATTCTGCCCATTGTTGGTCACTCGCCGTCCCAGGAATTTCGTTTCCAGGAAGGATACAGGTGTTCTAGGCAGCGGGAGAACACCTCGTCCGCCGATTCTCTTGGTCAGTGCTTCGCCACCGACAGCCGGTCATAACAGCCTCCTCCCTCGCCAGTGGAGAAACGGAGGGTAGCAGCCATCGCTGCTGCTCGAAGGGTCGACGAAATTCGCCACCGTTGAATGTCCAAAGCTCGTCTTCGCTTGAAGCATTGTCTGGTCAGTTGCAACCCAAATTCATGCGGCCTTCTCTGAAACTCAACCACATGCAGAGCAAGCATCTCGGCCGCCTCCGAGCAAACCAGGCCAAAAGAGGGTTGGTAAACAAATTTTCATTATTAGCTTTATACGAAAAGCTGACACTCAAAACTCTCAGGACTCACTTATGCTGAGAAGCCAAACCTGCTACATTACTCAAACAATCAAATAGTTGCACGAAAAAAAAAACTCATATATCAATTTCAAGACATTGGAAGAGCACCCCAGACTCGCTTAGAAAGAGCGGCTAAGCGCGTCAGCAGTTCCCACTCAATTTTGCCCTTCTTATACTTAATGTCGAAATGATATTACCTAAAAATCAAACACCTCGGAAGGTGACTGCTCTTAGATGTCGCGGTTTGCAGCCAGGCAAGGGGATAACGATCCGTATCTACGCTGAATTTGACGCCTCCGAGATAACACTGCAACTAATGAATGGCCCACACAATGTAAGCGCACTCCCTTTCTGAAGCGCAGTACGCCATCTCGCGAGAGCTCAAATTTCGGCTCAAGTAGAGCACGGAATGTTCATTACCTTCGTCATCCTCTAAGATTGAACGGCACCTAGGCCTCGATCGCTCACATAACTCTGGACCGTGAACTCTTGGTCGAAATCCTGAGCTCGCAAAACCGGACGGTTAATCACTACCGCCTTCACGCTTAAGAAGGCAGCCTCCTTCTTTTCATCCTAGACTACTTTCGCCTGTTTTGTCCCGCGAAGAACATCGGTCAAGGGGTGGCCAACGATGAATAACTTCCGATGCAAAGACTGCATTCCAGCGAGCCCCAAAACGCCCCTTCGTCCTTCTTTGTTTTGGGCCGTGGATAGTCTGCTACTGCCTGAGCTCTTAAGCTCACTAGGTTTCCTAAAACCTAGGCCTACGCCGTGACCTAAATAGTCTACGATTGCTCTTTAAAACCGACCTTCTCATCCTTTACAGTCAGAACCCCAACGAAAGGTTCGACCGCGTCTCATTCCCCTGAACGATCGCTAACATCTCAACGTCAGGAAAAGCTTAATGATCCGCTCCAGTGATCACCTGATAACTTATTCCTTCACAAGAAAAGAACAAAACATAACGGGATAAAACACTGTCTCCTAACAGGTTCATTCTGTTAAAGCTACCTGCCCATGCCAACGCCTCTGATAAAACCACTGTGCTCTCCTGAGCGCCTTCAATTACCTCATCCTATAGCGTTGCAAAAGACAAAGTACAACTAACCACTCACCTAATCCCTCTTAGTTCTTCTGAAAGCTTAACCTTACGTTACGTTACAACACGCCATTGAACAAAAAAAAAATAACCCCAGGTGTAATACACTTCAAAAACACCTCAAACATTTGCATTGGTTTTATGCTAAAACCTTGCACGAAATGCCTGTCAATTCTAATAGCGCGTAACGAGAACTGCACCGCTCAGTGCCAAACTCATTTCGGAAACTGATGCTGATATCTCTCCTCAAATGCTTATTCACCCCAAATCGACATGAAAGTGAACGCATACGATATCGCACATAACCTTTCAAAACTACAAAAATTAGTTTTCGCGCTAAAAACACCTCATCAGAAGTTCATCCTAATGATTAAAGAAAAGAACTTCGATACTCTCTTCAGCCCTTTACTACTGCGCGGTTTTTCTTCTTAAACTTTGCACCACGTCTCGTAATACACAAAAATAAACTGGTTGAATTCTACATCCGTAACAAAACAATAAATAATCCTAGTTTGCACGCACGTGCAAACCTACTCGAACTGACCGTTCCCCTTTTCTCAATTAGATTCGCTTGAATCGTACCCGATGGGGCCGCGGTCCAGCCGGCTTTCTAGCTCGCCAGAGGCTACAACATGCACGAGCTATCAGCGGCATTCTACAGTCACGCTTCATTCGGCACTTCGGCCGGCTCCCTTCTGGAAGGCGAATGGAATGCCAGAAACGGGGGGGAACCCTGTCCATTCTCCCTTTGTGCTCGCCTCCGCGCGGTGCTTTGTTAGCCGCCGTACACTGGCCTTTCGACTTTGACGACTAGGACACACCTGCTTTCCCGAAGCTGTCCTCAACCTCGCCTTCCGTCGTGGGAGCGCACCTTGCTTTCTCCCTCTGCGCCCCTCTCGCTGCTTGCGGCTGAATGAACGCCTCCATTTACGTTTCCGCAAACTGTCCTGTGGCCTACCCTTTTGTCTTTTTCGCGCCGGATTGAGACCTTTCTTAAGCTTACTCTGTGCCGAATGCTTCCGCCGCTTTCTTTTTCTACGATGTCGGCGAACATCCTTTCCCACGTCGCCTTCATCATCGCTTGGGGTCGCGACATGCGGAGTTGCGCAGCTCGTTGGTGTTTCTGCTACACCTTCTATCTCGCTCACACTCCTTGAATTCTCCGCCACGTCGGACTTTCGGGCCAAATTATCTGCGTCAGCGCTGATAAAATCTGAACCTGTGCCCTCACCGACGGTATCGCCTAACCCTTTAAGCGTCGCGTCCTTGCCATTGTCCGCCACCACGCTAACAGTGTTTACTTCTGACGATTCCGAAACGTCCTCTCGAGGCACGAGGAAGGTTTCCAGCTCCTCCTTGAGCCCATTAGGGCGGCTAGTACCAACCTCGTCCACGAACGGAACGTCTTCCGGAATTGTCCCTAACTCAAGACCAGCCAAGGCCTCATTCTCAACCTGCTCTGCTTTCATGCTCTCTTGAAAGCTCGGGCCTTTCTCTGGCGCGATCCCGCCAACGGCGACCTCTCGCTCTTTGTTCTCTCTCGCGATCTTTTGAATGGTGGGATCCTCTAACTGTTCAGTAACTAACTTATCTCTGTTCCCACTCAGGAGTGAAGTGAAACTGTTTGATACCGGCGGCAGTAACGCACACTCAAGTCCACCCTCATTCTGCGGTTCGTGAGATTCATTCTCTGATTGTCCGATCTCGGGTGCCTCGTTATCGCAGTTGTCCGAACTACTTTCCTTCGCTTCTGCTTCGGTTCTGTCGCGTGTTTCCTCCTTAGCGTTATTCTCAGAAGTTAGCTGAGTTGCCAATTCTCGGGCCTTTGAGCGGGTTAAGGCCTGTACTACCCGGTCACTAAAAGGGATGCCCCTTTCTCGCAATAACATATCAGACTTGTTTGAGAACAAGTAGGGATATGATTTAGGAAGCTTTCCTGAAACCGCAGCCTCGGTTATTAGTTTACCGAAAGGGCCCTCAATGACCACCGTTGCAATGGGCAAGCATACGCTCTGCTCTTCCACCACCTGGCGGATCCACGAGCATTGTCCCGTGTAGTCGGATGATGACACATACGACGGGTGGACAACATCCATCGTTGCCGCCGAGTCGCGCAGCACTTTGCATGGCCTCCCATTCACAACCAGGTCATGCATGTAAGGCTCTAATAACCTCATGTTTTCTTCGCAGTCACTGACATACGAAAACGCCACCCTTTCTTTTTTGCAGTTCACCGCTATGTGACCCGTCTCATTGCATCTGTAGCAAGTGAGTGGCTTCCTAACTTCAAAAGCATTCTTTGCTTTTTCCACGTTGTGCACTTTTTCAGTTTGCTCACCATCACCCTTCTTTTGAAAGTGGCCAGAAGGAACTTTTTTTCCGTCTTTCTCGTTTCGAGAGCTCGAAAAGCGCTTTCTGTAATGGTTATTTGCACTTGAATTGGCCTTGTAGCTCCCATCAGCTCCCCCGCTGCTGTTACCCTGTCTACGCGACACGTACTCCTCGACGAGTTCGGCCGCTTTCATCGTAGAACTTACGTCACCCCGATCCTGTAACCAATTTCTTTCCTGCTCTGGGAGACAGTTGCAAAACTGTTCCATCAAAATTCTCTCTACTACCGCGTCCCTGTCATTGTAGGACTCAGTGCTCTTTAACCATTCAATCAAATTCGCTTTCAGGTTGTACAGAAAATCGGGATAGCTCTCGCTCCTAGACTTCTTAGCGCCCCGAAATCTCTGCCTGAACGCCTCTGCGCTCAGTCTGTACTTTCGCAGAAGGCAAGCCTTGACCTTCTCGTAGTCGTCCGCGTCCTCCTTGCTGAGTCGCGCAATAACCTCCGCCGCCTCGCAGGGTAGAACCGTAAGTAGCCTCTGAGACCAGGTGTCTCGCTCAAACGACCTAGTCTCGCACGTACGCTCAAAATTCACCAGGTACAGACCGATATCCCCTGATACCACGTATGGCTGCAAGTACCTAGACATCTTGAACTCTGCCTCCCTGTTTGGAAGAGGTGCCGCTTGTTGGGGACTACTCCTCGACCTCGATTCAAGTTCTAGTTTGCGGAGCTCAAACTCACGCCTCCTTTCCTCTTCTTCTGCTGCGCGGCGTTCCTCTCTTTCTCGCTGTCTGAGCTGCTCTTCCTTTTTTGTTTGATGCCTTCCCATTCCTCACAGAGCTCCTCATCATCAGCCCCCAAATCGATAATCGCCTGTATGAGTAGGGGTTTTCGTGTCTGACCCTTTGTATCGATCGACAATTCCTGACATAATAGCAACAAGTCCGACTTATGCAGCTTCCGTAAATCCATGATCGTTCTGAGTGCCCGCTACTTCCAAAATAACTATCCGAGAGTACAGTAACCTTGAGTCTCTCGGCAAAGTTATCTACCAGTTCTAAAACCCTCGTTTAGAACCTGGTCCACATCAAAGGAAAAGCCAAGCACTCACCCACACGTGATCGATGTCTCGAGACAGCTGCATTCCCTTAGGCCGACTGTTGTTGTCGCTTGTAGCTTCAGATCCCAGCGCTGATCACCAGTTGTTGCGACCGGGTATTTGGATCAATCGCTCCACCAGTGTTGCGACCGGGTATTGACTCCAGTTGTCGTGCCGGTGTATTTAGATCCGTCCCTTCTCGGCAACCATGCTGTTGCTACGAGAGGGCAGCGTCGTACCCGGACTCCGTTGGTAGCGTAGTCGAGTCTCCGGGTTGAGGAACTGATGCTAGCAAGTTGGGAAAACAATAACAAGTTTACTGACACTTTTCGTACACTCAATTTACATCGTGACAAGGTAAGAGTTCAGCGACGAGCGCATTGGATGAGCCTGTTACCGAGGGCTCAGAGCCCATTTCTCACTCAGCACCGTCGTTTTAACCCCTCAGTTTGGCTCCTCCCTCTTGATGACCACCAATCCACACACGACACCTCCCACCATGGCACAGTCCATTTCACATGTCGCGGAGGGGTCATGGCACACTTGAAGCGGCAAGAGTCCGCGGTTGTCGACACGCAGGTGGGGAGAAGCAGAACAGGTTCCTCGTGCTTGCCCATGCAGATCTTTTCCCGACGCAGCGAAAGGGTTGCGGAGACTCCCGTCCAAACAGACCCGTCAGGTGGCTTCGGCAGCGTACCAAGCCAAGCCCAGGTGGTCCATTGTCTCCGGCATCGCCGTCCCAGACTTTGAGGCCGAGATTCTGCCCATTGTTGGTCACTCGCCGTCCCAGGAATTTCGTTTCCAGGAAGGATACAGGTGTTCTGGCAGCGGGAGAACACCTCGTCCGCCGATTCTCTTGGTCAGTGCTTCGCCACCGACAGCCGGTCATAACAGGGCTTACCTACAGGGAACTGGGATGGATGGATTGCTGTACCAGCGCCCCTTTATAACGGGGCAGTGACCTGTGCGTCACCAAGCTCAAAAAAAAAACAAAAAAAAAACCATAGCCTTACGTTTAAGTCGGCCTAATGTCTTGTGTACTTCGATTAAAACAACCTTCCTATAGCAAAAAAAAAAAAAAAGACCATAGATTCACAGCCAAACTATCGACGCTTCATGGCAGACTGACGTAATTTTTCCCACTACTTATTTTTGTCTTTCATCCCTACTCTTCCACCACCAATCCTCTAATCACACCTTACTTATTTCTATCGCGAATGTGCTTACCTTTCCACTGTCGATTTGCTACGTTGACAACAGCGCCCCATGCATTTGGAGGTGGCGGACCTGGCGGCGTACTGTGCTTTGTTCCTTACCTTACCCCCTTCACCTGGCCTGGGTTCAGATATTAGCTCGGGCTAAACGTCATCGAAGGTGAGACCATTGAAGAGGGTGACGATGGAATAATTTTATAGAGTGCCCTGCGAATTGGTGGGATGGGCCTGGAGCCCGCCTAGGCTTCGGGCAAGGGTTGCAGGCTTCCTCGGCTCGCTGGAAGGCCCAGAGTTGGGGCTCCAGGTCCGAGCTGAGCAACGCAGACTCCCAGCGTGCGCGGAGGCTACCGCTGTTTAAGGCTGCAACACGGCTGTTGTTTATTATGCCTGGACATTCCCATAGGATATGTTCTAAGATGGCTCTAGAGTCGCAATGTCTGCACTTGTCTGTCGTGTATAAATCTGGGTGCATTTATTCTGAAAAATTATGACAACTCCAGGGACGACTCCGGAGAAAGCCATACACGATGGTTATGTGAACTGTAGCCGATATTAGAAATGTAGACGAGGGTTTCGCCAGTTAGGTTTTATATCCCGCGGAACCCATTTCTCTAGGGTCAAAACATAAACCTTCCATACGCATCTAAGGACGACAGTCAGATACAGTATATGAGGCTGACCGAAGCTTTGTCAGTGGCCTGCTTCCCTGCGTATAGGGAAAAAGTAGAGAGGGAGTGCGAATGACGACAGGGTACAGTCTATGTGCATGGGCGACATGCATACGTGTTCTGCGCACACACCTCACTCACGTACGTGACAATGAGCAGGTGTTAGTTCTAAAACCCGGAAGTGAAGCCACTCCTTAAATATCTTAAAAGAGCTCTTCTTGCCAGCAGAACCCTTTTCACTGCCGCTTCTTTGGTCCTAAGACCAGCATATATGTGCCATAGCTAATGGAGAGCCAAAGCGGAAGGACATAGTATATAGTCGTGGTGGTTGTAGCAGCCAAAGCAGCGGGACAAGTACTAGTTCATTTTATTGTTAACAGCACACAACCCTTCCTTCTTTTATCCCACAAAATCAGACAACACAATAAGGGGCTGACGTGTCGTGCTGCTGGGTTTGCTAGCAGCGGAGCTGCTTAGCCCATAATCGAGACCAAGCATCAGCACCTCAACAGAATGACGTTGCCGAGCGGCAGCGTAAGTCATAAAAGTGACGTCACGAGCGGAGTCACGGCGCGGCCACACGGACGCTAATGATTGATCAGTACTAAAAATTCCACAGCATATCCACGGGGTGAATGATGATGAGTGGGGCGAAGCTCTCGTACGGCAGGATCTTGGCGGCGGCGTCGCGCAGCTTCACGCCCAGTACATCATCAAGGACGTGAGATCGGGCCGGTTTATACTAAAGGGTCGATGAGAGTCATGACGACTTGCAGCTCACTTTAATTTAACATGTACGCTGTGAATTTTTATTGTTTAATCACGCACAGGAGAAATCCCACCAGGCACTATACCTTGGATGTAAACAATGGCTGCTAATGGGGAATGAGAGACAGAAGAAGTCGGCTTTTAGTTAACGCGCACACTGCGAATTTTTTATTGTTCAACAACGCACAGGAGAAATCTCCCACCGGCACCACCTTGGAGGTCAAGATCTGGTACTAGCGTTAAGACCGGTTACGCACTACATACAGGGGACGAACGGGTGCCGCTATAAGGAGCTTCGCCCCTAAAAACCCGTGCATCGAGGGGCAAGTATGCTCCGAGTGTGTGAGGCTCCGGACACGGCCGGATTCCGTGTGCAATGCCAAGTGAACGAGCCTGAAGCGAACGTCCCACTGCCTCTCCATCTCCAGGGCGTCCGTCTCTCGTCACGGCAAGCAAAGAGCCGGCTGCGGCACGAAATAACTTGGCGTCATCGACTATTCAGCATTCTTTTTTTTTTGTGTGTGCTTCGAGGCACTGCATGCGCAGTGCACGGAGAGTGCGCGTGGGAGAACGGTGTGCATGCACACGTGTAACTCTAATGACTGCAGGGCCGATCCATCACGGATACCCCGTGACCGTATACAGTATACAGGCGGCACAGACTTTTGGAGAATGGCGATTCCATTCACGCGCGGTGTGCGATACGTGAGCGAGACGTATGGCGCCGATGGTGGGCCGCCGTCCTCCTGGGAATCGTTTCATTTTCGGGCTGTCCACTTGCTGGTTCTGCACGCCATCAGGCCATCACATCGCCGTCACGTGAACAAGCGGCATTGCGAACGTCCCTGAAAGATAACCGCGGTCGTGCCGAGGATGCCCGCTTCGGCCCTTCCTGGTGAATACTTCCGGTAACACGTGATTAGGTGCCACGGAATCCGCCAGAGATGCACAACTATTGTGCAATTCATTGTTTCGTTTATTACCGTTATCCTTGAATCTGGATTTGTTTGTGCTGGTGGACAATCGAAAGTGGCCTTCTATAGAACTGTCCTGTGATTCGGAGCACTTGCATAACATTGAGCAGCTTTTCGTTTCAAAGCATACGTTCAGAGCATTTCAAAAACAGAGTGTTCGATTTGTTAGCAGAAGAAAACGTCAGTGTTGCCAGAAATATGCCACAAGCGTATACGATATATTTCGTTTGCGCAAAGATTGCTTCTAAACACGTACTGAAAGCTTTTACAGTAACTGGCAACACATTCACGCCATGGGCAGCGAGTTACTTAGGAGTACGATGATTTTGTTAGCTACGTACGTATATGTGAATCCACTTATCCTTGGAAAAGTATACAAGAATACCTCCATTTTCTTCTGACGAGTGTAGCTGCTAAATAATCGACATAGCCAAAGGTGGTGTAAAGCATGTCACTTAACTGCCACGAACGCTGTCAAAGATTGCCATAAACGAGCCGGACGCACGAAGAACAACTCCCCGTTACCAAGTGACCCCACGCTTTCTGACCAGTTCAATCCGAACATGCTACGCATAAAGCGGATGATGATGAGCAGCAAATATTTCCTTAACAACTATTTCTAAGCGTCAGTACTGACTTCTGGCGATCAAGTGCGCGGTGCACCGACGTACATCAGGTCAACAGTGAGAGTGCAAAACACTTAGCAATGTTTAGGAACTTATTGCGGAGCATGGAACACATCATTATCACCATCATCATTCGTTTATAATATGTTCACTGCAGGACGAAGGCCTGTCCAAAACATACAGCTTAAAGGCATATTTCATTAGATCTCTTGGAGTATTTTTCGTGTAAGCCTAGTCACAAAGCTATATAACATTTCCTTTATTCCATCTCTCTCACTATTTCGTTCTTGAAGCCTGCAAGAGGTACTAGCTCTCCAGTCATCTCTGTTCAAAGCAAATCCAAAACGCGCCTGCGTAAGCTGCCAACCGTTGCTTTCGATTGTCTATCCTTTTGTCCTTGTGAACGGGGCTGGGGCGTTGCCTCCATGTCCACCGCGGAAAGTAATTGACGCGCCAGATTCGCACAATCGGTTAAAGCGTGGCGATTGTCACTCGACGCCGGCCAAGTTCAAGAAATGTGCCATTTGCATGTCGACAGTCGTAATATGCATTGACATTTCCGGCAGGGCCCGCGGTGGTGACTCCGGCGGTGATTTTCTTTTGTTCTTTTTTCCCAGCCAAATCCCTGAGCAATTCGCACGCGTTCGCCTTTCGCAATGGGTGCGGGAAAGATTTAGAACACCGTGTTTGATGCGAGGCTGCGCTTTAAACGCTTCTACGCTTTAACAATGACTCGCGAAAAAAAGAAAGTGCGCAACTCCACGTTTGATTTCTCCGTCATTGTGATTGGCCGCTGTCAGACGACGCGTCTTTGACGTCCACTCATCGGTGATTGCCAAAGCTGCGACGCGCAACGGCTTGTCCAAAGCACCGCCCCATTCGCCACGCGATTAAGTTCAATTCACGCCTGTTTATCTTTCGCGCGGCGATTCTTTTTCTCTTACCCTCTGCGTAGCACACACGACTGCATTCCCTTCCGATAGCGTTTTGCGGCGATGATTTCTCCACGCCATCTTTTATGATGTCCCGCCTGCGGGGGTTGCGACCGAGCCTTCAACCGTAGGATGCGTGTGTCATCATGACAGCGGCGGCACCGTGGCTAAAGCTCGCAGTACACACATGGTCATCGCGGCCTCGCAAAACGGACAAAGGCTACACGACGATACAACGGCGTCATACCGCCATCGAAAGAGCTTCATTGGAGCGTGGCGCCGGCGATGCAGACACGTCTGTCATTGTGGGCGGGCCGTATATACACACGTATATTCCTACACGAACGCGTGCTCGGTCGTCACTGCGGGCCTTTCAGCAACTCAGAGCGTCGCTCTGATCCAAATCCCAGCCGAAACACGCACGTTACGCAAACAAAAATACAACCTATACGCGCCGCTCGTATACATATACACGCACAGGCGATTGAAAAACGCGCTATGACCGATGTGTATAAGAAGTGTTCAGTTCGTGTAGACCAGCATCGCTGGCATGCACGAAGGTTGCGAAGAAGAGGCGGCGAACTGGATGGTGTGTCGTCTGCTCGCGATACAAGACGATGTCGTCTGCTATGCGTGCCACAGGGCGACGGCCTCTGGAGCAAAAGAAGTCGAGGCTCGATCTATACGTCCATGCATTATACACGCAACTGCGCCAACCTCACTCTCTCCGCCGAGGCTTCAACCTTCATCATGGAGCCCAATCTCATTTTATCCATCCACACGGCGGCGGAGTGTATACACAGCGAGCAAGACGGCGCATGCAGGACGAAAAAAAAGCAAGACACGGACGATCTATCTGTGGCGACGGCAGTATACAGACACAGAGGAAATAAGGACCGCAAACCTGGCTGCCAGCAATGCTTCTTTCGCTCCCCCCTTCTTCCACCTGTGTCCCCTTCCACTTTCCTTTTGTGAGATGCGGGAAGCTTCGCCTGAAAGCGTGTCTGTTTGCGGAGGAGTCGCAAAGGAAAGCCGCCGCCCAAGGTGTGCCGACAATTGCCGCCAACATCTGTTCGTCTCCCTTCGGCACAGGTTCTCCTAGTTTCTTTTTTCTCGCCTTTCTGTCTGTACCTCTGGGTGGCGGACACCTTTCTCGCCGTAATCGCTGCCTCGTTTCCGTTCCTAGCGGCCATTTTCTTCCGGCACCTTCAAGCGGTCTCAATGAGCGGCGGTTCCCTTTCGTCGACTACGGTGAACGCCGCGGCGCGGCAGGCAATTTGAGCGCGGCGGCGCCTTACAAGCTCTTCCAGGGAGCTCAGCGACCCTGCGGGGCTAAGAACTCGCGCTTTTAGGGCAAATGCGGTCTTACACACACACAGCTTGCCTGTGTTTTACTCTTCTTGATGCTAGCGACAGCCCTCTTTGATGCTTGCGACAGCACTGCTGGCAAAGGAAATCAGCGACCCTGCGACCAGCAACCCTGCGATCAGCGACCTTGCGGCGATAAATTGCCCCTCGTTTGACCTGCTTACCGAGAAATCGGATGGTTCGATGACTGGTCGGTGCATGGACCGGCACCAAGCTCAGAAAACATGCTTTAACGAGTTACTTACGCTTTGTGGAATAACGTCATCTGCGGCTTTAGTTTGAATTTAGTGAGTTATTGAGTATTGAGTTTATTGAGTGCATCGAGTACTAGTCTGTTGAAGATAGTGAAGCAACGACACAAGTGTCCGTTACAAACGTAAATGTCAATCATCAAAAAAAAAAAAAAAGATGGGGGGGGGGGGGGGTCGACTCCCGCACCTTACACTGTCCCCTCCTTCCTTCCTGCTTTTCATATGCCAGAGTTTCTTTCTCTGCCTCCTCTTCATCCTTAATTCATCACTATCACTTGCTTTCAGAGCGGTGCCGAATTTAATAAATATCCACCTAAAGAATCCTCATAATTTAATTCCGTCCTGCAGTATGCAAAGCGGGCATTGTTAGCCCATCCTCTATGCCGCATTGGGCGGCTGTTTCCTGAGCTTGCGGCATGAGGATGCAAAGCACGGGATCGGAATCGCGTTGCCCAAGGTTCGACCCCTACCTCTTGCAGTGCGGATTTTCGCTTTTTGCAGCGTGTTCGCTCGGGCTGCTTGGTACATCTGATTCATTGATCTGATTTACGTGATAAGTATTTGGGAAGGTTATGTCAAATATGCGATTTCCTAAGACGACCGCGACAGACTCGATCCATCACAGCTTATGTCGAGACGTGCCTGATGCTATATGTACGAGCCTTTCGTTTGTTTGTTTTTAGTGGAAAACGTACGATGAATTTTCACGTCATTGAAGTCCGACGCGCGTCGTTCAACCGATGATTCCTCAGCATACGGAGGCGTGCCCATTCGTTTAATTCCTTCCTATACCATCGCCATCGGGTCAGCACGCACATCAAAAGCCGAATTGTTTAGCAGGCATTCTTATGGTTAAGCTTCGTTTTACATCCGCTAATAAAGTGCCCCACGCTTACCGGAACAGCGAGACGCTTAGTGTACGTGTTCCATAACTTATATATATAGTAAACCAACCACTCCTCCACGGCAGCAAACTCGTGTTCGAAGACGAAATGGCATGCGTTTCTGCGTGGGACCAAATTAAGAAAGTCGCTGCATACGCACTTCGAGCACTTCAAGATATAGCGTTCACTGTGCGCTGCAGATGCCAGGCGGAACAAAGCCTGCCGGCTCCGAGACAGGACAAACTTGGTATACGTAGTCAGAGCGAAAAGAAACAAAATCAACAGTGCGGATGGCGGGCGAGCGACCCAACGCGACGACAATTCGCTTCCGTTTTCGGGTGCAGCTGACAATCGTTTTCCCGCCACTGTTCTGGCGATGATGCCATTCGGAGTGCGCGTGCGTGCGCGCGCGGCCCGCTCGGCGCTCTCCCCGATTAATCGCGGCCTTCTCTTTATGACGGCGCGCCGCCGCGGCGACCTTAATGAAGCCGCCGCTCGTGCTAGGCTTCCTCTCCGGCGTCGAGACGCGAGCGCCGCTGTACACAGGGTCGTCGTCGCGCAAGTTGCGTGCAGTGCACACTATAACTTAGGCAAGAAACACGGCGCAGGTTTCGTTCTTCTGCAGCACCGAGCAACGTTCGATCACCTGTAGCCCCTTGTTCGAACAGCTTATGCTACTGAAACTGAAAAATGTATAACTATGCAAAAGCGAAACTATGCAAGTATGACAAAAAGACCAAGATCATTTGTGCCCCCGTGTTCGAACGGCTTTCGTGCTATCGAAAAATGAATAGCTATGCAAAACCGAAACTATGAACAAGTTCGTTAAACCGCAACTATGCAAGTACGTCAAAAAGACCAATTACCAGGAGTCGTTCAGAGTGAAATCTTCGACTGTTCTTAAAGCTTCAACTTTCAGCGCTCCGCGCTGTTTCTTTCGATGATACGCAGCAGGTAACGAGATTTGATATTGTATTTTTCAGTCTCTTGGCGATGTCTAGTTAGGTACACCGCAAACTTTCGATTCCTTTCCCAGTAAAAGCAAGGCAGGCATTCCCTCCCGCACTATAACTCGTGGGTGTTTGGGAAGCATGCGGAAAGAAGCAGAAATACACATCTAATGTTATCGTCGTACTGAAGGTAAAGGTACAGCAGAATAGAAATAAGAATATGAGAGACACAGCGTCATAACATCATAGTCAAGACATCACCGACCCTAACCCTTCCATACTAGAGGCACATCAAAACTGCGCGAATGCCAATCGTTACAAAGTGAAAAACTAGGGGGCTGAAAACACCGGCACCATGCACGTAATGTGTGCAGGCAGCAACAGGTACAGTACTCGTCGATTCAAACGCGAAAACTTGGGGCTAAGTAATGCACGTACTTTCTTCTCAAGTGTAAACAGTTCGTGTAATATCGGCGTAATTTTGACACGGAACACTTACATCAGAACCAACATTACCTTATAGCGGCCAGATTTGCAGCCACATGACGCGATTATCACGAGCAAATGCTCAGAGCAGTCATTATAATAAAAAAAAATGTCGCATTTTAATTCGTGAGTTCTGAACATATAGCAACACCATCCCAACTCGAAAGTCCTTCACCTCACTTTAAGTTGATTTGGACGCATGGTTTGCAGTGGACGACGTCGTATAGATGGTGCACGGAATTGTCGCGGACGTGCACCCTTCAGGAGGAGGTGATCCGGGAACGGGCTAGCTGGTTGCCCCCTAATAAATTGCCACTCGTAAAAATGTCCCCGCCAGACACTATGCGCCGCGGCAGCTGGGCCGTCGTAAACTAAAGACCACACACGCGAACAATACGGCACCGCTTGCTGCTGCTGCTGCTGCCGCCGCTAATGCTGCTCCGAGCCCGGAGGCCTCGATCTCCTGCTATCTAAAGGCTTTTCTCCGCCCTTTTCATTGTGTAAAGCACGAGCTCCCGAGCGGTCTCTTAGCCTAACCTGTATACAAACAGCCTCGGGCATCGTCTTTTGAAAATACCTCGGCCTCAACGTCTTTCTTTCCTCGTCAGGGCCTTATGTGTAGCTAGACGCGTGCTTACACGTGTTGTACCGTGCCTGGTAACAGAAGACTAAAGAGGCCCTTCTGAAAGAAGGAAGGAGGTACTCAAACAGCTTGCTTCGGGACACTAAGGCCCCTAGATGTTTCTTTGAAAAAAATCTAGGTACTTTACGTGCAGCCGAAGAACGCTGCCTGCTGCCGTTCGGAGTTCAGTGAAAAACAGGTCAAAACGAAAGTCATAGCCAGATGAAGTGTTACAGACGATCTGAAGCGGTATACCCAGCAGGCATACACAGACGTTTGGCTCGACTCGTAGCCGACGCATTTTTTTAAAAGCGACGCAGAACGTCGAGTGGTCTGCGTTACCTATCGGAACGGTTGACACGTTTTACAAAGACAAGGCTCCATGCAGAAACGTTGGCGTCAGGCTAAGCTTAAGTACTTTGTTTGATTCAAAGTGAATTGTCACAAGTGGAGCACGCCGCGAACGTTTGACTGGAGCTGTGACAACCCCTTATTGTGAGCCTCGTTCTCTATATATGTGTAGATGTCGCCGAGCACATCTTTTTTTATAGTTGGATTATAAAATTAATGCGGGGTCAACGTTTACTAAGGGCATAAAAACACGTAATGTCCTCAAAATGTGGATAAAATATCCGTCTTTTTCACTGTCTGCTCAAGCACACTGACTGTGAACCACGGCAAGACGGAAATAAACCCGTCGACTCAGCGAAAGTAATCTTACAACATCCTCCCAAAGTGAAAGGCAGTTTTAGCCACGCGATTCGCCTAAGTACACGAAGCTCAACCTAAGGTACCGCGGCGTCACACGTGTATTCAATTCAGTGTGATCCGTAAGAACGGGACATGTTTCAACCCTCTTTCTACACAGTGTAATCCAAAGCCTAGAGTAGCCACACGCTGGCCAAGCACAACTCTACGCATTAAAGCATGGCAGCTTTGGCGCCAGCAAACAGAAACCGTTATATTATACGCGAACGTACACGGCAAGTCGAACACGACAGAAGCTCAGTTTCAGAGAACTGTGTATCCCTTATGAAAAAGCTACATTGGCTCCTCTAGGGTCAATGTAGCCGAAAGCACAGAAAGGTGCAAAAAGCCACATTCGCTACTGTTATACCGACTATAAACACAATATGTTCGCGTGCACTGCGGAGAACTGCCAGGCTTTTGGTGGGTTCTATATTAATTCACTGAACAGCGCGCACATGTATCTGCACCCTTTCTGGCACTGGACACTTCGAAAAGTTAAAAAAAAAAGAACATTGCACGGAAAGTGGCATTAGGAACACCAGCGATAGCCTGTTAACGCCACTCTGCTGCGAAATTACCCCTTTCTTTCACGCGTTACTCAAACTGGAAACGCTTTCGTACAGATGTGACACGCCTTCCTGATACGATACTCTCTCGCGTTACACCTGACAGCTGCGCTAGCGTTCTCAAATCTACGCTGCCGAAACGAAGAAGAAGGAGGAGGAGGAAGATGAGGAGAGACACGGGTTGAGTGAAGGAAGAGTGGGAAGGGAGAAGACTAAGCGAAAGGGATCGAATTTCCATCCGCGGTGCCCACCGACCCAGAGTCGTTCGTTATTCTCGACTTCGGAGGAAAGAATCGGCTTTTCCGCTACGACCCTCCCAATTCCTTTGATACATTATATTTATCTTCTTCTTCTTCTTCTTAGTCCAATTCGGGCTTTGGCTTGGGCTTTGGCGACGACGACGACTATGTAAAGCTTTATTCCGGAGGCTCGTTTCGATGCGCGAGAGATGACAGCGAGCGGCTTCTTGAACAAGGCGGATGGGATTTCCAGCCGGATCCCATTTAGATAACGGCTACACTTGATGCCGCGCGTGTATAGGCACGGTGTGTGTCTGTCGGCACGTGTTTCCTGTCAGAAACGCTTCGTCGTGGACGGGAAAACAATAGAGGATCGCGGGGTCGTGATTTCATTTTCTTCTTTCTGTTTTTTAGGGAAACAGGCTCTTGTGCGCGGATGCTTTGCATGTGCATCGAAGCACGACGGAAGGATCTCCCACCTTAAGAGCATGCCGTGAGTTCTCGTTTTGTACACGCTGAAGAAGACAATGTAGGAATAAAAGAGAAATAATCAAGAGACAATAGTAAATACTGTGGCTGCCTAGTTTTCAATAGATATTACTGAATATTATCGGTGCCAGGACATGATCCCTCGCTCGTGAGCTACGCTGAAATGTGGTCGTTATTGTTTCCACGTTCTTCTTGCTGTCTTCCAATTTGTTTAATATAACTGTTGGGGCGTCCCACAACCACGCTATAATTATGAGGGACGCCGTAGTGGAGGGCTCCGGAAATTTCGACCACCTCGGGTTCTTTAACGTGCACCTAAATCTAAGTACATGGGCCTCCAGTATTTTGCCTCTAAGGAAATGGGGCCGCCGAAGCCGGTATTCTACCTCGTTTTGTATTGTTTATTTGCGAGAGCATATGGAAACCATCAGTACAACACCCCCCCCCCCTCCCCTTATTTTTTCTTCCCATTCCTCCCGTTTTTTCGATATCCGCTCCCTGCTGTCGTTCCTTCTATAGTTCGATCAGGTGTGGTTTGCCGTCAAATATTGCGACTCAGATTCACTGTTACCAACTGACACCCTATCTCTACAAGATCATCTTCAGGATCACGAGTTCTACACTGAAGCTGATAATTTATCGCGATAAGCATAGATTCACTACCGACCAGCTGCTACAGCATCCACCCAGTCGTCTCTGGACAGGTTTCTCTTTGTTACATTCTGTTTTTTTTTTTCTTATTTGCTACGACCAATCGGTCATGTGAAATGTCGAAATGGCCTCCACTGCGTCGCGTATCACACAAGGGCAGGAGAAGTTCCCAGGCTTAGACGAAAAGGCTCCTCCTCGGAGGACCTGTGGACAGACCACCCTCATTAAGATCCTAATAGGCCGCTAAGCGGTGGTCATAGATACGGGGCCCTCTCTGAGAGCATAGCTTCACTGGGAATCGGCTCTGCTCTTCGGACGCGCACCTGCGGCTCTCCAAAAGCTTCCACAGCACCAAGTGACACACAGGGTCAGTGGGGGGTCTCCGTTCCCATTCAAACTTGACAGTAAGCAACGCAGTCACCATGCCCCGCCGCATTTCGCTAGCGACGTCATGGGGTTTTACCACCGCGGTGCGTACGCATCTCTGTTCTGTGCCAAAAGCGTCCACTCAGTACGCGCTAGAATACTGGTCGATTCTTGTTAAACCCTCTGTTATGAGTCTCGGCTGACCCTCATGGGCTTTGGCAGGGGGGGGGGTGCAAAAGGGGCATTTGCCTTCCTCAAAGCCACGCCAGCACTGCTCCTGCCCCATCAGCGCCGCCCCCTCCCCCCTCCCCCGCCGCGATGCAACGCGGGTTTGCCCATTTCAAGACAAAATCCAGCCGACGCCTGTGCTGACCCCCAAAACCCAGGCCCCCTTCCTACTGTCCTTCCGCCTCGCGATCGTTCTCACAGTCTTCGTGACAGTCGCCGCGTCTCCCTCAGCGATCGACCAACAGAGCGACAGCCTCTAATTGGGGATCACTGCCCCGCCCCACTGTAGCCCCTTTTCATTTCCCTTCCTGCCCTGAGAAACCCACCATGCCGGCGATACTGGATCCTCGAAAAACCACACACGGAGAAGCAAGCACACGGGAGCGCGGGCAGGCAGGCACGCTGGGTGATCCCAGAGCCGTGGTGATCCATCCAAGGCACAAACACACGCACCGCGTGCTCGCGCGCCCCGACAAGCCGTCACCGTTGCCCGGGAAGCGGGAGGAGAAACACAAGGTGACCCGCTCCCGCGGGGCATACCCGCGGCGAACAATGCGTTTTCGTGGGGATCGACGACGCGCCGCGAAGGCGCACAATGGGGAGACCCGAGACACCGACGCGGTTTTTGATCCACCGTCGAGTTCTTTTTTTTTTTTTTACTTCTTCAACACCGCGAACCAGAAACGTTATAGGAAATGAGAGGCGCCCTCGAAGAGGCGCCCACAGCTAGAAGAACCACCCTTGTCTTTTCTGTCGCCTTTCCCGAGATTCTCCTTTTTTTCTTCGCCGCTTCTCCTTCACGCCCGCACACCTTCTTTCATTCACAAGTATTCTTTTCTGTTCATTCCCCCAGACAACCGCCTTGACTGTCGACGTTACTGCCGCCTTTTCATTTGTTTGTTTACTTTTTTTTTCTTTCTGGGTAAATCATTAGCTCTCTAAATAACCGCCCCTTCCAATCTCTGCTTTCCGAAGTTCCGCAAGATCGCTCGAATATAACAAACGTGAAACGGAACACGTGTGTCGTGCTCGCGATGCGAAACAAAATAAAAGAAAAAGAAGCAACGAAACAAAAAAGAACGAAGCCGCGTGGGTCCGTCGAAAGGAAAACAACCGCAAAGAAGGCCCCAGGTCCAAGGTTTATGCTCAAGTAGCAAGATAAAAGGAAATCGCAACGCCAAGTAAAAGGCGGTTGGTTTTTCGCTTTGTCTCGGGCCTGCCCTCCAGCGGGTACCGGGAAAAGCTGACAGGTCTGCCCGGGTTATCGATGGGTGCCCCTCATATTTCATCAGCGGCTGTGAGGCGCCTTCGCCGCCTGCGCCCCCGGAAAGCTGCTGGTGGGAAGGAAAGGGGGGGAGGGGCAACGCGAAGGGGCGCGCGCAGGAGGGGGGCCGGCGCGCTTTCGCCTTCAGCACAGCAGACCCGCAGAATCGACACCCCGCCATACACATCGAAGGGCGCTTCTGGCTCCTTGGTCTGGAGGGCACCTCGCGTTTTCAGCTGTTGTTGTCTGTAGAGAAATGCGCGCCGTTGTTCTCGGTGCGGTAGCGGCAAACTACGGAGAACGGAGAGGAGGCTGGTGGTTTTTAGGTGGCTGCGGCTGCCAAAGCATTGGAGGGAGGGGGTGATTCCGTGCTCGTGAGCTGCTCATCATTTCGTGAACACGGTGTTCCCGCGAACGAGAACAATGCTGAGGCCTCTCTGCGTACACGTTGCTAACCCTAACAAAGAAAACAGGAACAGAAGAAAAAAAAAGCGAAGCCGGGTAGGGTGCTTCCGCGCGCATGCTCGGTTTTGTGCACCGCTTGTTTTTCGTTCCGAGCTGAAACTAAAGAAAGAAAGAAAGTTGAAAGGTTCCGCTAGGAATAGAGCTTGCCCTCGTGGTGGTGATGGTGGTTTCGTGCTGATCTTCTGCGTGGTGCTCCGAGGAGGCTTCACGCAAATTCGTGGGGGCACCCATGGCGTCGTCTGCTACTACACCACCGCTGGGCAGACGACGCCCCGTGCTCAGCAAGTGACGGTGTCGCTCGTTGTTTCTTGAGAGCGCCCAGTGATTCGCGTGTTTCCGGCGCACGGTTGCCAGCCGGCGGACGTTGCAGCTAGAAAACGGGGCCACCACGGAGTGGTGGACGCCCCGTAGTTTAATGTGATTTGTTTTTCCGACAGTTTACATTTTTTGCCCAGAGCCGGCGGATATATTTGAGAATGCAAGGCGTCGAGATAAATGTACCGGAACCGGAGAGACGACGCAACGCCTCTGATACATCGCGCGTTATCCATATTTGAAAGTGAAATCTTTTCGCATCCGAGGTCCGCCCTTTTTATGGCGCCCTGACGCGACGCTTACGAGTGACCTTGGTACCCGTGTGTCACTGACAGCAGAGTTGCGCGACCGACTGGCCCGTTTATACAGGCGTGTTTGTTCTTCTTCCTTTTTTTTGTTTTTCCTCGCATGACTGGGCGAATAATATTGACATCCGGGAAACGCTAGCAGAAAGACAGGGGACGCTCTGGTGCGACGCCTCCGGCATGTCGCAGTAGAAACGGTCGTTTAAACTTTAAACCAAGTCGACCACGAATACTTACGTCCCTTAAGGAATATCCTCAGCTAACCTTGTTTCGCTTTAAGTGCAACTGCCTTGAATGATTAGGCACGGTTTGTTGTCTATTCGATATACGTGTGTCATCTGCCTCACCACGCGTAAGATGAAACCTCATTAAAAACTCACAGGGTACCTTATGCATTCGCCTACGACGACTCGAAGGCGAAATCCACCTTCTCTTTCTTCTCAGACAATGTATTGATCCCTCCACGCACACGTTAACGGCGCTGCCTCCAGGATCGGAGGCATTGCAAGCTTTCTGCATCTCACCTGGGTTTTGCACTGCCTCCGTGATCGGCCCACGCTTTACCCACGACAATATCATGTGATGACGATTTTTTGCATCACACGTGTTGACGGTGCCAACGGTCAATTTTCGCATTTGATGAGGCATCTAAGGCTTTCGCCTTGATAGATCAGATTGTGGACGTGAACGTCCTGAATCGGCACAATGTACTTAAAAACTCAGTGATGAAGGAACTCCGGGATAAGGGTAAGTATAACACCCGACTTTTCTTGGCACCTCTGCTTGAAGGCCACCCTTGAAGTTTGGTATATGGGATACCCGGCACACCTATAGAACAGTAGAGTCTGAGCAGCGCATTAACAGTTTTTCTGTGTGGGAGTAGGCCCATGAAATAACGGGTCTTATAAGGGCCTTATAGGGGTGTGATAAGGGTAACATTTGTAGCAAGGGACTTACGTAAAAAAGGTACCTCTGCGTCACGAAACAGCAAGAAGAAACACCGCTTAGCCATTAGTGTGACTAGATTATTCTACTAAAGAAAACGAATGGCCCTCGCTGCATTTCACCAGCTTCCTTCGTTAGTCACCGGGTGGCTCTGCGCATACAATTGGACGCGGCACCAGCCGTAACACGACCTAAGAATCAGTCACGTTCTCGAATCTGTGTAGTCGTAAAACTCTTTATTCTTTCCTCCTGTGACGGAGGCGAGTGTGTCTCGCGATCTTACCACGCGCAGGTGAGTCCCGCAATTAGAATTAAGGAAAGTCGTAAAGCTTGATTCAAGGAGCTGCACCATGCAGGTTCGAGCCCGCTGTACAAGAAGGCAGGACTACACGCAAACGTGGGCAATTAAAGAATACGCCGCGAGGTACTAAGACCTTCTATAGAACACACACACAAAAAAAAACGAAACTTAACGATTGTCGATGAAGTTTCTGTTCACACGCTTCCACACGGCGGTCATCGTATCACAGTAGTCGCCGGATCCTGGGATCTGAAAATAAAAGAACCCGCCTCGAAGAAAAATGTGATGAAAAGAAGGAAACAAACTCGAGAGGGCACATTAAAATCGGTAGCAACATCAGACCGCACGCGGTGGTTCACAATGACTCTTCGTTTTGCAGCCAGACCACGGCCCCAGGAGGGAGCTATGAGTGTAGGGCCCGCCGCACACGCGCAATTGCAGGCATCCCTGCCTGTTTCCAATGTCTAGACGCCCCTTGATAGGAGTGAGAGCGGGAAACGAAGGAAGCGAAGCGAAGGCCAGACATGCAGGGAGCACAGTACGTAGGAAGGAGGCTGGGAGGGGGTTCTCACGGGCTTCGTGATGCGCGCGCCTTCTTTATGGCACCCCTGCGGACAATTGGCAGCCGCGGGTCCGAACCGGCGGCAGCACCACCACTGAGACTCTGCGGATCGAGGCGTCGCGCTGCGTGCGTTGTCCGGGAGGCGATGATTTCGGCTAAGTGCACGCGCACTGCAATTTTCGGACCGGTGGCGCCACGCGTAGGGCCCTCTCGCCTGCACGCGAGTGCGCGGGGGCTGTCACGTTGTTCTCGCCACGAATCCCCCCCCCCCTCATTCTGCTGTACCGGACGAGTGAATGCTGCGGCGTAGGTTGTAAATCATGGCCTTTGCTACCACTGGTATAGTATACTGACGTCAGCTCGGTGCTTTCGATGGCTATCGGTGGGCGGCTTTATGCATTTCGCAGCTCACCCCGTCAAGTTCCTGAATGTCAATGCGGGCGAAAGTTTCACAATAGCGTTTCGACATAGGTGGCTGCAATCTTCTCGTGTAGCTATACGATGGTAACTCGTGAAATGACGCTTTTGTGAGGGAACTGAGTGTAGTATTGAATAGGGAGAGAAGGATTCAGGCCAGATGCAGTGGCTCAGTAATATACGTGTGGCTGGAGTTTTCTGCTGCAGTGAAAAACACGTTGCATGTTTCGATTGCAGGCCGCGGTAACTGCTCTCATGCCCGAATTAAATGCGGAATTAAATGCGGTACGTTCACTTGCCCGTTCGCTTAAGGGCTCCACTAAGTCCGATTGAATCCGGAACCCTTTATTGCAGCGTACCACAAGCTCATGCATGCCTTTGAAGGTGAAAATCTAGTCGAGTGACGGATTGGTGAATCCAAGAAAAACCAGCAACGTGATCGCTGTGCACGAGGAATAACAGTGTCGAACGAAATGTGTGATAGCCACGAGACATACACCATCATGTCCCGCACACGATGCAACAATCACCAATAGGTGTGCCTTCGATGAAAGCTGTATACTGCAGCAACATACGACGTACTGCATACGCTGACAAATACAAGTTAAGGCAGAAGTTCAGGGGAAGTTGGAGGCTCGAAATGATAAGAATTCGTCGAACAGGTAACGTCGCTGCAGAGCCCCGCGTTTTAATAAGGAGACTTTCTTCGTCAGAGCACGCAGCAAGCTGCCCAAGACAGACAGACCGGGCTCTGGCGACATTCAGTATTCGACAACTTCTCATCACTCCTTCCCGTGATGAGGAAGCCATTCCTGCAAGAGCATCCTTTTGCTTCTATAAAGATGTCCTTTCGCTCACTCTCCTTATCCTGAGAAAAAAAACGTATACAATTATGATGCTGAACTCGCAATTGTATGTACATTA
The DNA here is from genome assembly GCF_013339695.2 of Rhipicephalus sanguineus. Lineage (NCBI taxonomy): Eukaryota > Metazoa > Arthropoda > Arachnida > Ixodida > Ixodidae > Rhipicephalus > Rhipicephalus sanguineus. Next base: position 142,689,061 of record NC_051181.1, on the reverse strand, counting down.
TTTTCTGTCCAACAGAAAAGTGCTTTGCCAATCAAGCGCTTTGCCAGCGCCATTTCGCCGAGGCAGATCATCGTATTAGTCGAGTAAGTTCTCTCTCGATCCTTTGAATAACACGAGGAAAGGCGCAACCAATCACTGTAACAAGACGTAAACGCCCTCTGTATAGTATACCGTCGTTCTTTGTCTAATACTCGTAATCAAGACACACTCGGACCCACGCTGTTTACCGTTCGGGCACCACGCTGACATCAGCGCTAAACGGGGTCCTTTCTATAAGAAAGAAGGCGTGGAAACGGGGGAGCACCCCTGGTCATTGGCCATGATTGCAATCAGGGCCTCGGTGCCGGATTATTCGCGGTACCCGCCCGAGATATATATAGGGCCCGGAGGTAAATCTTGACTTTACGACTGAGGCATGACGTCATTGTCGAGGCGAGCAGGGAAGTAGGGTTTTCAGAGCGCGGGGTTTCAAATCGAGGTGGCTCGAAGAACGGGATGTAAGGAAGGGTCCGCACGTGGGCCGTAATGACGGGTACGTGGCTATCGGCATCGGAGTGCATGGATACGTGACACTGCCGAAACTACGAATGGAAAGAGAAGAACAGATATAAAAGGAGCGGTAACGAGGATATCCGTCCGGAGGTCGGTGTTTATAATCCTAGTTTACGTTGCCGGGGCATGTGCAGTCAAATTAGATCGTCCTCGTTTCCCTCTCCCACGAGCGCCCTCGATTCCCGGGTAGGGACTTCCTTGCAAGGCATACGTACGTGATGACAGGGTTGGTGGCGGGGGTAGCGGTGGAAGCGTGGACAGGTTCGTTCGTTCTCCGCGTACAAGCCCCTCCCGCGCTTTCCCCTCTGGACTAGGGATTATTTCCTTTTGCCGTAGCCTCGCGATTACGACGCGCTTGAAGTAGCAGGCAAGGCTATAGGCTGTTGCAGAGAGCGGTATGTCGAAAAAAAGAAAGTTACGTGTGCATCCCCGTGATGCTATAGTATTTCCGGTGAACAGAAAGAAACAAGAATGACATACACACGGCACCACGGTCGAGTTCACGCGCGCAGTGACGTCACTGAGCGGCAGCCTATAATACAGCGGGCGCCATCCATTCCCCTTCCCTCTTAATGGTCGATGACGCCCGCCGTACGAGTTTAAACGAGATTAGAGCCAATTAGAGATAGCGTGCGATGATTCACGCCGAGCAGTGTACACGCTTGCGCGGTAGAAACGCTGGAAGATGACCCGAGCGTTCATACTGGGAGGTTTGGGCTTTCGCGCGCTTTAGGGTCTGAAGGGAAGCGAGAGATTTCCGGTTAATTGGATTTGGTAACCAGGCGGAGCTAATTCATGCAGAAAAGTAGACCAGAGGGAGGGAGAGATTAAAGCGTTGCGTCGAAAAATTGCGAAGTGGGAACAAGACGCTGCTGTCTACTTTTTTGAGGATGGATGGATGGATGGCTTATTAGGGGAACACACAGCGCCCGTAACAGGATTCTTCGGGGCAAACACGGTGCCACATCACAGCCAAGTGCCACTTCAAACCCTCACCTCAAAAGTTATTGACTAATTTACTGGCATGTATAGTGAGGCTTTCTGAAGTGCTTGAAGGACTACAAACTCGTTTCGGTATTGAGGTTTCCTAATACCACTGAGGGCATAGCACAAGCCATTTCATATGGTCACTGAAGCATAGAATTACCGAATGACGCAGAATGCCAAGCTCTGTCGACACCTGTTTCACAAAATAATGTGCTCTGCGTGACTAATTCCGTTTCATTGAAAAATTGTCCAGGGGTCCTTAGAAGACAGATTGAATACAATGAAATATTTTACAATGTCGGGTACTCCGTACGCAACATGGATACACTGAATAATCGATCTAGCATATAAATATCAGCAGTGCAACAGTGTTCAAAGAATGCTGGAGCAAAAGCTTCCTTTCTACAGAGTAGCGAAGAACCATTAGATTGAAGTGCTCGCTTAAGAAATCAAGCTGGTCATCACAGCGTTTCCCCCGAACACCTGTGTTACCTTCTGATAACTCGAACAAGTCTGCCACTTCTTCACCTCACTCCTGCCTTTGGTGAATCAGTTGTAACTTGTAAGTCATTAGTTCTAAACTTTGAACGTATATACTAAATGTAGCGAAATATGCTGTAAAACAAAGATTCTACCATGTTTCCATCACATAAGATGTCGTTCCCATCCCCAATAACAGTGGTTCCTCTTCTGTTGAAAGACACGTGATCTTACAGAGAAAGGGCAAGATCGCTGTATTTATAACAAGCTTCATAACATGCATTAGAAAACAGTGAATACACCTCTGAACTCTTTGTATCTCTCTCCCCTGAAAGCGGACGTGTGTTGCACAGTTCGTAACTGCTCACTTCTTCACATTTATTTATTAAACGCGGTAATTAGAACATGGCATATAGCCTCTCCGCTTGTCAACGTTCGTACAGCTTTGAAGCGTATATCACGCAGCCGTCACACAACAGGCGCGTTACACACCCAGCTAAAACGGGCAGCGTTTCTACCACAGGATGCCACTTATTCGCAGATAATGCGTATTTCAGTACAGTGAATCATCTTAACCCCAACCCTCACGGCATCCGTGCTGGTGCTCCCCATCTCACCACATCCATAAGTGCTCACGTATTTTGGTAAAAGGAAGCGGAAGCGATATAAACGTCATCAGACAACACTACATACTTGACTCACGAGCTAGCGTTTGCCTAGGCGTGTCACATATGAGTATGTATAACACGACTATCTTTCCAAGGGCAGGCGGGGTGGGTCTTAACCGCCTGAAATCCGGCCCGCTATAACATAACACCGACAGGCAGCGCGCTTTCGGAAAACTCTACGCCGCGAAGAATTTACGCCCGGGGTGGGCCCGGCGGAGATTTACGACGATTAAGAGCGACGAATGACGAGCCACAGTTGAGACCTCTCTTTTTTTTTTCTTTTTTTGCAACACCAAAAAAGAGGTCGTATGCACGCCCGTCTTGTACCGACCGCCATGCCTCATATATACCACCCAGCATAAAGGCTCCTTCTCTCGGCGCTTTATTTAGAGGAGGCTTGGCAGGGCCACTTCATTGGCTTAGTGTCGAGTCGGCGGCACTGCGGGTTATGTTTTAAAAGACCCGAGCGAGTAACGTTAGCCGTATATACTGTATATACTTGCTTCTTTGTACCCGTAATACCGTCTTCAACGAGCATGGCTAGCGCGCGCAGCGCCATCTGCGCCGAGGGCGTCGTCGTGTGCATGCAATGGGGGCCCAAGCTACACTGCCGGGTTCGGTGCTTAGCGAATATAGACACAAGTTATGCCTGCCAGCGCCATAACTTCAGGGATGAAGGGAGATGGGTGGCCCCGTACGGAGAGAGAGAGAGAGAGAGGATATACCGCCACTTGGCTGGTGTATACTGGAACTCCTATATACACCTACAAGCGCGCTCGGGTCTCGAACTTGGCCGGGGGCCCGGGGACGGAAATTCAAGCGGATGTCGAGGCTCTTCTCTGCATGCACAACTGTGTATATGCGCCGGCAGGCGGCGGCATTTTCGTGAGACGAGCTCAGCTTCACTCAGCTCCGGAATCGCCGAGGCGATAAATTTTTTACAGCCGCAGTCGTAAAGGCCCGTTGAACTCATTTATGAAGGGGAGGGATGGGGGGGAAACAGAAAGGGGCGGCGTGCTGAGCGACGCGCAAAACGAGCTTCGCCTCGCGCAAGCTTGCAGGAGAAAGCCGAATGCGTGGGGACGACACTCGCGCCGAGCCCTTCTGTGCCCTCCCCACTCGCTGTGAGAGAGTGAGCTTACAGGACGCCGCTGGGGCCGAGGTTTGATGAGCGCTCGCGTCGTGAGTGCCAGCGGTCGCCGTGTGACCCCCAGGCAGCAGGTCTGCGCCGACGTATCGAATCCAGCACGCACGTGCAACAAGGGATGGCTTTATTCTTTTCTCGGCCGTAGCCACGGCCTCCTGTCCTTTCGACGTGCTTGGCACAGAATGCGCGCGGTGTCCCCCTGGCGGCGGGAGTTGTAAGAAGTGGGTAGTTCAGTTTGTTATACTTGAGAGGAAGACAAGGGGCACGCGATAAATGAGATGTGGGAAGATCCGGCTGGTGGGAGCCGAATTTCCTGCTCCTTCTTCGTACGCTTGCGTTTCTCTTTCCTCGTGCAACGTGAGCGAACTTGAATATGCGCTAATAACCATCATATCTACCTATAATGTCCAATCCCTCCCCCATCCCAGTGGGAAACCCTTCTTTCTAGCACATCCATAGAAGACCAGTTAAGACTCATTGGCCGAGCCAACCGGATAGCAGCAACAAATGGGACCCTGTAATGAAGGCTCCACCCTCTGGGACTTCACACAAGCAAAACGAAAAATGAAGCTTTCTACCACTACTGCTCAAAGTTAGTTTCTGAGTGCACTATACCGTGTCTTCTGGTGCGAGTTTTTCATGCCTCTATGTTCCGTAACATGCAGTGAAGCACAGTAACATATGCTATATCGGCTGTAGGCGAGTTCTTCTTGTTGTTGTCGTCATCGTTGTTGTTAAGATGTCGTTAATCACCAACACCTCTAATGTCCAGTTCAGTAGGTGCAATCGAAGCAAGGTCACGTCATCGTATATCTACACATACTTATCTCAGGGCCACGGAGTGTTCAACAACTGCAGTGAGCAACTGCTTCAGCGTATATGCATATCTCATGCACGCTTACACAGGAGACGCAAGGAGCTGATTTGCAGGGCCAACACGACCTTTCAAGGCGCGACACGCTCGCATCCGACCGGAACGCGAACGGGCTTCGATCATACGTCATTCCTTCGGGAGGCCACCATGCGTCGTCGTCCCATGTTTCAGCAGCACGGCGTGGACTGCGCGCCGTGCAAATTTGCATTTCCGGTGCCACCGCTTCGCTCCGGAGCAGGAAACGTGCCGAGATGCGAAGAAAACACGCTGCTCGTCTATCAAGCTGTCTGCACGAGGGGCGTCTACGCCAAGATGGCCGCTAGTGTGTACGTAGATGTAGACGAACCAGCGACGGCGACTGAATGGCGGCGCCCTGCAACGCCGTGTAGTACAGTGGTGGATCTTACGCGATCCTGTATGCGAGTTTAGATTTGCAAAGGGAACGAAAGAGAGCAGGCAGAAGGGGATGCGGAGCTGAGACTTCTCCATCCGTCATCGCCACGTCCGCGCTTCCTCCTCGAAAAAAAGGATGCACGCGACGCGAGGAAACCGTATACACCCACGGTATTCTTCCGTGCGCCTCTTTAAGGCTATGCCAAAATTCAAGGTCTCTAACTGCGCAAAAGAAACAAAAAATTCTATTATTAATACTTTTCTTTAGCTCACTGAGAGAGAGAAGGGAACGAAATGCAGGAATTTTCAACCATATGCAAGTCTTTCTTGGTGTCCTTGACGTATAGGGAAAGAGTTTGAAAAGAAAGAAAGAAAGAAAGAAAGAAAGAAAGAAAGAAAGAAAGAAAGAAAGAAAGAAAGAAAGAAAGAAAGAAAGAAAGAAAGAAAGAAATAAAGAAAGGAAGAAAGAAAGCCTCTTTTTTTTTTCTTTTTTGTAGCCTGCGAATACTACAGAAGTGCAGCATCAATTGTGATTTGCTTTTGCATCATATTGAGCCAGACACTTTCAAGCGTGCTGGCCAAACCTGCGTTTAAGTTCATTCCTTCACGACATTTTGCTGTCTTTATGTGTTTGCTTCCGCAGGAGACGTGCTTCCACGAACGTCATCTCCCATTTCGCCAGTCTATCGGATGATTTGCGCAACCACGACCGAGCTCTATGATAGTTTGGAAAAACTTGCTCGATCCGGTCTTGAAGTATTAGACGAGAACGAAGAGCGAGTGTATGTTTAGGCCCCAAACAGCATCAATAAAAGAAGAACAACCCACTAAACGTTGCAAAAGAGTTCCCTGGGGAAGACAAATCGCGATTACTAAACCACTCCTTGCTTTCTATATATAACTTGAAACATTCCCCCATTCAGGTCCCTCACGCAAAGGAGCGCGCCGCCGCATTTCGGGCTGTAAAGGCTCCATTTCAGCTGTAGTGCACGTGTGCGGCCGAGACACTCCGTAAAGTAAACAAATGATGCAAGGCAATCAAGACGAGCCGTTCAGAACCGAGTCAAGGACGACAGAAAGACTGCACGGAAGCCAGGATCTGTAGGCACGCACGTACAGACGCACCAATGCACGAACGAACGCGCACGCGCTGAGGAAGCGGATGACAGGGACAAATTGGACGACAGCAAATTGCAATACGCCTCGGGGATGCAAATGCGAAGTACGCGCGCGCGCGTGAGAGAGAGAGAATAAACCGGCCAGGGCGAAGACAGGGAGCATTGTGGAAAGATGGACGACCGCAGTCACCGGCGTCGTGAGAGAGCGCTCGTAGGATGATACTAACCAATGAGAAGACAGAAAAGCACGTCGTCGTGCACCCCCCCCCCCCTCTTTTCATAGAAGAAAGAAACCACACGCACGTTCGCGAGCACGATCCTTCTGCAGTGAAGTCTACAATCTGTACAAAGAGGAGCCAAGCCACGGTGGCCCACCGCACCACCAAACACCATCGGCTCTCAACGAGCCACCACCCAGCTTGCGTGTAGGCCAGAAACGGCGGCGAGCGCCCCGCTGCAAGCAGCCATGCGATGCTCCATCGTTCATGCGCGCCTGCAAGCGCCCGCTTGAAAAGTGAATCTCCGGCCACTCCGAGGCTTTTGTTTTTACCTCCACGCAGGTGGTCGCTTCATGGGAGCCGATGTCGTCGTAGTCTCGCTAACACTGTGCGCGACTCCTCGCAAACTGCTCCCGCTAAGCCCCGGCCCTGCCGCCGCCGCCGCCGACGTCTCAACACGATGGATCCATCTTTCGCCGCTGATCCTCAGCGCATCCTCCGAGAGGTTTTTTTCTGAAAGCGAGAGTATGTCGAGAAGGAGGTAAGGATATGTTCGTGCGCAGCTCGCGTGGGTTGTCACTGCACCGATGAAATGAGCGCTGATGGATCGGTTTAATTTACTAGCGCTCCGCGAATAACCCGTCCTGTTCCGGCACGCCGCACCTTTCTTTTCGTGAGCCCGGTATGAGCCCCAACGCGTTATATCGACTCGGTACTGTGCTTATACATCTGCCTGCATGGAGGTCTCTCAACGTGAAACGCGGAGAAAAATGCCCGCTGATGCGGGGAGTGTATTGCAGCTAAGAAACCGTGACTGACAGTGTTCTCTTTGAGATAACACAGACGCTACATTGTAAGTTGGGGCATGTAAAGGTGAACGGCATTCAAGGAAACTACGTTGTTGTTCAGGACACGTTGTAACATTTCAGAGTTTTCGCCCCAGCAAAGCCCTTCTCGATCAAGCAATTGTAACCTCATATCCCCATTCCGCTTGCGCAGGGTAACAAATCAAACACATGCATGTCTGACTCGGTGCCTTTATCTATCTATCTATCTATCTATCTATCTATCTATCTATCATACGATCTATCTATCATCTATCTATCTATCTTATTATCTATCTATCTCTATCTATCTATCTATCTATCTATCCTATCTATCTATCTATCCTATCTTATCTAATCTATCTATCTATCTATCTCCATCATCATTATCTCTAATCTATCTATCTATATCTCTATCTATCTATCTATCTATCTATCTATCTATCTATCAACTCCACGAATGCTATTATGCACTAGAGCATAGACTGCCACATAATAAGTACGGTAAGCCACGCTGAGCGTAATGCGCCCTGTGTCTACGCTCGAATCCTATTCATCCCAAACACGACGTCCCGTCAGTCCCGCTGACGAATCAAGGCGGCCCCTTGATCCGCCGAGAGCGCGTCGACTCAGAACAGACGGGCGCAGGTGGCCACAGCGGCCTTCTCGTCATTGCCATCGGTTTCGGGAATCCGTCCCAGGGCGCCAGCGTGCCGCACAGTGGCATACCACGCCGGGTCGCCTTGTCTGGCCGTTCGGGCCTTTTCTCGGCAGCCGGACGCGACCGCCTGCTTCCGTATGTTTCGGGAAAGGAACATTTTCTTACCCTCATCTCTCCATCTGGCTTCGAAAAACCTCCCGCATTGGCGGAGAGGCATAATAATCCAGGAAAAGAGTCCTCTCAGGCATTGGGCTTGGCCCGAGGATAGTGGCAGCTGCGCCAGCCTGGCCCTGAACTCCAAATGTCTCGCCAAGTTGTGTGCAGTTTGTGCTGTCGGAAGTCTTCCGACCACCAAAACACCAGCCGTCTTCATCTCCGCGATTCACTAGTTATCATCTGAAGCGACAAAAACGGGAGCTACTGCACCTCGTAACTCTAAAGGCAACGTCTAGAGCAGAGCGAGGTGCCCAAGAAGCACTCGTTCATGACGACGCAGTGACGCAACTACTGAAATCAGTGCGCTCGTTAAACCGATTAGATGAGTCGTTTGTTTCGCATCCAGGCCATGCGGGCACACTGCACGCAACATCATCACTGGGCGCCGGCATCTTCTGGTAACGCGCGGGATTCGGCGAGGGGATTGAAGCGGTGCCAGTCTCGGGCGAAGCTGACAGGCGCCGTGCCCCAATCTGACGCGGGCTTAGACCCGAGGCGCCACCACTGAGGAGGCCCGGATCCCAATCTGATTTAGCTGGCCCGCCAGAGGCGCCGATCTCGTATATACAGCCCTCGGTCTGGTATGCTCCCAAATTCAATGCGCGAAGACAAAAAGAACCACGGACGCGCAAAACAGTCTTGAAAGGGCCTTGAAGCGCTGCGACCCTGTACGTAAAGATAGAGTGATGGAGGGAAGGGAGAAGTGGAGGAACCCAAGTTTTTCTATTTCTATTTATTTCATTTCAGAAATACCCCTCACGGCCCTCAGCGAGGGTATACTACACAGAAGAGTGGTGAATTAGAACAATAAGTGGCAATTTATAGGAAAGCAGTAACTTGTACAATATGTGATTATCAGTTGAAGATGATTGCCGCGGGATTTCTGCGTAATAACCGCCCGGTCGAAAGCTTCCACAGGGGTTTCTTGTAAATGGAGCGTTATTCTCGAGAACGTTCGCCTATATCGACGTTGTTGCGCGAACGCCGTTAAGTGTGTTTTAAGCGGAGAACGGGAGCTGTACACATACCGACTTTCTTTGTTGATGTCTGCGACGTCCGGTTCAATGATGCGACAATATCTGTGCGTTTTCACCCATCACTGTGCGTCTGATGCGATTGAGCCGAGCATTCATTCGGTGGTGAAGCATTAATGTTCAGCAATAGGCAATTAATTAGTGGTGCGAACAACCTATACAAATGCGTAGAATCAGTGCATATTAAATGCGAAGCATTTCTTAGCGAACCTCTGGCACTTTGAGCGTTTCTATCTACGCATCTATCTATCTATCTAGCCGCCTACGTCTGGGTGCTCTCATGATCGCCTCCTTAACTTGGTGTAGACCAAAATTTGCATGGGGGGGTAAGAGGATTTGACGAATATGATTGCCGGGTCATGACATGAATAACTTTAAAATCCTGTCGCGTACGTCGTCAAACCCTTTCCACTAGACACGTGTGGCACATACCCGTTTACCACGGTCCGCGGATATGCGCCACAGGTTATTGACAGTTTATGTCTACCCAGGAACGGCGAGAACAGACATTGGTAACTTAAATTCTGGAGCGTTAAGGAAAACCAACATCGGCAGCGTTGACTCAACGAATGGAAAGAATGAAAATTGGATCCGAGCAGGAATCGAACCCAAGCATTCCGCGTGGCAATCAGGTGTTCTACCACTGAGCCACGCACGGTCTATACACTGGTTTGGAAAAACAGCCTACGCAGGCGTAATATCGGTGCAACATCAATTGTGGTTGTGGTGCTGGCTATCTAATTTTACAAGAAAGCAATAAGCACTACATGATACTCCTACGATGTGTACTCATACGACACAGGCGTCATATCAGATAACGTCTGTAGTTCCAGTGTTGGCTCCGCTTTTATAGCAGTCTAATAAACATTACGTTTGTATTCCTATGATTCAGCAAGCTATATTGAAGCATTGCTCGACCCCGGAGGAACAAATTAACGAAAGTTACATATGATATCCACATCACCGCACCGTCAAGTGCAGTTAGTCCACCAGAACGACGCCGTGTCCTTTTCACTTCTTACGAGGCTGGGCGATGGCCTCATGCTGACCGAGGATAATGCCAGATTGATTGACAGCCGCTTTGTAGACTAGGCTACGTAGGCCACATACGCCCAGGTAGTCTATCAATACGACGAACACCATCCACTGATGTTGGTCTACGTAGCACAATCCAGGCCTACCAGCCTCGACGGCCTATACCTCATCAACGCGAAGGGTGGCTTCAGGTTCCGACATGTCGCCGGCTCTGTCGACAGACAATTTGTCGACAAAATGACCGAGGCGTCCATAAATTCCAACAGCTATACTATACCACATACTTCACTACACATGGACACCTCGTCACCACGATCACGACCGGATCCTGTAACAAGTCATGACCAGCTGCTGGTGCTCACTAATCACGGTGATGATGCCCTTGTTCAAGAACTGTCAAGAACTTCTTGCGCACATGCACACGGGTTCGTGAAACGTGCGTGCGTTCTCGGGACACGTATAGGCACTACATATCAGCTTACCGCTTCTGGTGCTGGTAATGCCAACGTTGCCATTGGCAGCGTTAACCAACCGTAAACAAATGGGTATATAACACATATGCGGCTCTTCAACATATATATATATATATATATATATATATATATATATATATATATATATATATATATATATATATATATATATATATATATATATATATATATATATATATATATATATATATATATATATATATATATATATATATATATATATATGTGTGTGTGTGTGTGTGTGTGCGTATAAAATTTATACAAATCTTTAGCGTCATTTCGTGACGTGTCGCTCAGTAAAAAAAGTTACGCCAAAGTCACCTACCCGCCGCATGCTTCGCATAACATCGACTCCCACGGTACATGGGAGCTGCCGAATTTTTTTTTTATCATAAAAGCCATAAATAGTGAACAAGTTAACGCGACATTTGAGATCGATTACTATTTCTTATCCGTCCATTGTTTTGGCGTCTAAGTTGTCCAGCATTTTCCGCTAAAAATAAATAAAACTGCTAATTGACGACTTATCATTAATGGGGTGTGCGGTCGAAGTGGGCCTTAGTATAGTTCTTGAGTAGTGCGTAAGACAATTTAACATCTATTTAAATATGGTTTGATGCATATCCCCCAGTAAATTTTTATGCCAGTGATCGATGAGACGGCATTCAAGTTGAACCCGAACTTATTTACGCAAATGCATTCCTGTTGCTACGTCCCCGCTTGCTGAAATAATTGACACGTGTTCTTGCCAAGAATCACTGCCATGAGAGGCGGTATCCTACTGGTTGCGCAAGTAAGAATGGGGTATATAGATGGGATCCAAGATTCCAGATCACGAATTAAATTAGCAATGCTTCAAAGGTGCGTTTCCATTGAACATAACTGGTACGCGATTCCTGGAGCTATCGCAGACAAAGCCCGCGTTGGACCCCACATTTGAGCACTCATTCATTATAATATCTGGTGTTTTACGTGCAAATTCCATTATATGATTACGAGCGACGCCGTAGTGGGGGGCTCCAGAAATTTCGACCGTCAGGTGTTCTTTAACGTGCACTGACATCCCCCAGTACACGGACGTCTGGCATTTCGCCTCCACCGAAATGTAACTGCCGCGGCCGGGATCAAACCCGCGACTCTCCGGGTCAGCTGGCAACTGATGCACTGATTCATTCATGCGCCTCATGAGACGAAATTTTCCACTCATATTGACATAACTCGCCATGGCCAGGGTATAGTTCAACTATACTAAAGAAGCAAGCAAAGGCGTAAAGCCTCGATGGTTTTCAAAGCCAAGCGATTTTCCAGTAGGCCTGCTAAGATACTTATTGGTAAGCTGAGTTTGTTACTACTTATATGTGAGTCAAATGGATCTTAGGTGGGCTATTTAATTCATGAACATTATGGCAGAACAGCGACACAGCGCTGTGTCCTGTGTGTTTTGCCTTAATACACTGTTGTAGGTGGCAGTTACACATTTTCGACATGAAGAAGGAATCCTTGAAGAAAGCTCAGTTATCCTTTGATACTAACAGCAATTTCCTCCGTATGTATCTCGTGCACGCATGTAGGCATTACATACGCAGTACATGCGCGCACTGACTCCTGTAACCTTCGCCACTTTCCAACACAAGATGTGACGCTGGCCGGATTTAGAGAGCGAGCCACGGCATACACTCGTTCCGAAACAACCCGAGCGAATTCACGTCGTGCCGGCGGTATTTTTATTTCACGCCAGTGCGAAGAACGCCGGCTGCGGAGACCACGGCGAGAGACAGTCCTTGGCCCTTTTCCACGAAATACTCGCTCAGAGACAGAAAACAAAGTTCTATTTATATATAATGAAGAGGTTCCTCGACTTTCTCAACGGCGTAGCTTGCTTGAGCCACCCCCCCCCCCCCCCGCTTCAGTTTATATACGCCACCGCGTAAGAAAACGGTAGGAAAAAGACCCGGGAATTTGGGAAGATAAACAACCGAACATACGACCTTCGCTATATGGCCGCGCATGCGCGTCTGGAAGCGATCCTCCACGTGCAGCGCGGGTGTAAGGTTTGTCACGAGCTGACAAGAACGTATATTCCTGTTGGTACGTCCCTATAGGCTGCGCTGTAGACGCTTTGCTCACAAGTATACAAGGCGACGAAAAGCAGAATACACCAGCACAAGTGCCACGTGCTATACGCTAGACGTATCGATGGGAGCGGATACTGTCTCAGACTTCAGATTTTACTGTGACCACCACACGTGGCATGCATAAAGCCGCACGTGTCTTCGCTGTTCCTCCGGCGTTGTTGTATATATAACCGTACCGAAGAGAGCCTGTCGTCGCTGCAGTGATGTCTTTCTTTCAACAGTTTATATGGCTTTTACCCTGCATGGTCTTTTAAGACTCCATGGCTGTTTGGGCGTTTTTGTAAGATATGACAGAACCTTTCAACCAGAGGACAATGAAGTGTGTCCCCCCACATTCTTCACCGTCCTCGCTTGGTTCTGCGCTCCAGACCTTAAGGTCGCGTTTGGTAAGGCCTTAGATGCCTTACCAAACGCGAAAATTGACCGTCGGTGGCGTCATCTCGAGTGATGCAAAAAATGAATCACCGCGTGATAATGTGATTGTATGACATATAATCATGACGTCACTGATAATTAAACTTAGAACGTCACCACATGGCATCGTATCTTGTTATATGGTGGGTCGATCACGGAGGCAGTGCAAAACCACGCTAGGCGCAGAGAGCTTTCGGAGGGGCGTGAAGGATCAATACATATCGGGCTTAGAGGAAAAAGATTATGGCTTTCGTCTTCGAGACGTCTGAGGCGTACGCATTAGGGACCCCGCGAGTTTCTCTTACGACTTCGTGTTGCGTAACATGCTACACAAGAAGGATTGGAAATGCAGTACACCTTCACAGTTATCATAGCTTTCGCATTAAGTTTACTTTATGATAATTTTAAAAAATTTTGTTTTATCCACTTTGTGAAAAAACAATGTTATTGTATTACAAAATGGGATACATGTTAATGTGGTACATGTATTCAACTCTAAATTGAACCTTCGGTTAGTCGAAGAGCTTGTGATTGAGAAACAACCGAAACGAGATCGTATCTGGCGCAGCCTTAGAATTACATTTTGGAAACAAATGATCAGCACGCATCCAGATGAAGGCAGTGTGCTCTGTTCGCCGTTTCAGTACCACGCAGAATTATAACGAGATGCAAAAATAATGAGATTGCTCTAATGACACAAAAAGGTTTGCCTAAATTTAGAAAACGAATCGATAAGCCCTTCAAAATACCGAGGTATCCTTGTTTAATGTGCAGTAATTATTGAGCAGAAGCTAGCGTTACAGGACCCGCCCGAACAGCAGTTGGTGCCCCTGCGCGGCAATTACCCGGGGGTCTCTTGCAGCACTACAGAATCATTAGGGACAGTCATCGCTACGTACGCTCTATGTATAATAAGCATTAATTATTCCGTCATTCGAGTAGAAACTATTCGACAATTTCTGTGGAATTAATTCTCGAATATTGTACTAAAAGTGAATCAGTGTTCGGTTCCCTTCGGTTTCTTTCGCAGCGTGTGAAACCTTCGCTATCACCGCCGAATGCTCACACACCCCTATAGCTAATATATTACATGTCCGGACAAAGCTAGGCGCTTTCTGAATCTCGCATCGATTGCTCAGAAGTACGGCGCACCTTTTCCATCCTACCAATTCGCCTTGACGAGGTCAAGAGCCCTGAACAAAACAATTCGCATACTTGGCGTAACATAAACATCGGCCGCAAAACATATTCGTCGCAACCACCCGCACGTTGCTTGCGTGCAATAAGTCCGCTTAAGAGGTACCACTCAGGGAGCGAGAAGTCAAACTAATTAGCTTACAGTAACGGGTTCCACACCACCAAGTAACCCTTTCCCAACAACTACAGCAAGCAAGTCTTGTTTTCAAAGATGATCTCACTTAAGCGTATTAAGCACGACAGAGAACAGAGGAAAAGACGCATAAGCGCCTATGTGTGTCTATACCTTTGGTCTGTGTTGTCCGTGTTTTCAACGTGCACTGTCATATCCTATCACGATTAGCCAGCCAGCTCACCTGTACATCATATAAAATAGTAGGCCGTCTTAACGCCGACCTGATTTGCACGCTTTCTTCGCGTCTCTAAGCATTATTAGCTGCTACACGTAAACCAAACTGAAATAGACTGAGTCGTCAGCCGCTCTGCACGCGGAATACGTGCCAACTGATATCTTGCGTGTGAATGCTACTATTGGCAGGCAACGTATCAACGTGCAAAATTTTATAAAGCTACCGTCGCTGTGTGTAAGCAATACGTGAAACGTGTCGAAGCTACTTGCAAAGCCCAAACTATTCAATGAAATCTAACTGCAGTGCCAATGTCGCAGTTAATGTTCACGCACACAATCTGCATGTGACGGTCGTTAGAGACCCACCGTGTAGTTTGGAACAGACGCTATCTCTGCAATCCTTGGAAGTTGTAGTACGCCACGGAACAACGGTCACTGATGCCAGGTGGTGCTCCGAGACGTTGAAACGCCTGGAAGGGAAAGGGGACGCCTTTCCCATTAAACCAGTGGGTTTTTGGCGGCAGGATTCGAACCACATACCTACCGTAGCCGAGGCGGACACCCTACACACTGGACCACGGCTACGGTCGCCATGTAGTTGGTAGTGATTTTAAAAATTCTGCTTTTCTTCTTCGCTTCTCCTGAAAAACAACCAATGACAGCCGATTGTCCACAGGTCATCAAGTTCGCCCCAGTGTTCTCCAACAATAGACTGGGACACATGAATGATGACTAGAGACATTATCGTCTCGTAAAACGTTCGCGTCGTACGAGAGCACATCGACTCTCTCTATCTTTTCAAAGCCACGGGGAATCTATGGTATACTGTCGGAGACAGTAAGCACGGGGAGCGTTGGAGCTCGTTTACATCCAACAGCCTCAAGGTCGAGCACCAAGCGACGAACCCCGCGGGTTGCACGTGCGTCTCAGGCCCTCTCCACCTTCCGAGCTCCAGAGATGAGATGAGAAGAAAGCTCACACATAAGGAGCGAGCCCACCCGTGACACAAACAAAGGGAGCTCGTTGTTTCTCCTGCCAACCATCGCGGGGCTCCTTCAGGGGAGGTTTCAAACCCCTCTCCCGTGTCTAGTCTGCGCCGGAGAGCCTCGGATCCGATGCCCTCGGCTGCCACAGGGGTTCTCTCTTCCTCAGCCCCACCATGCGAGCGAGAGAAACAGAGAAACATCTGGAAGGGAAAAGCTCGCAGTTAGGCCACGAAAACTGGAGGCCCCCTCGTGACCGCGAGTTGCGGTTTCGTCCGGCGTCGACGTGCCTTTCGTGCGACGCGGTGTGCGAGCCCTAGAAAAATGCGGGTGGGAGGGCAGAGAAGGCGTGTGCGTTAGATACGGATAATCAGAGAGAGGATGAAGGTCGAACCTTTGCCCCCCCCCCCCCCCCTCCCCCTCCCCCCCTCCCTGACTGACTGCTCTGGTTCTGCGGCGCAGTGGGAATTGAGGGGATGGCCGAGGCTTTGAAGACAACGGCATGGGCGTACCAAGGCGGGCGACGATGGCTGTGTGCGGGCTTGCAGCGCGCGCGCGCGCACGCGTCTAGGTGGCGTCGGCCGGTCTTCTTCCGTGCGTGGCATGCTTTAGGACAGCGGATGCCGGGCGAGCCTCTGGCTGTCTTGGTAGCAGCTTGTAGAGGATGAGGCGTGGTTTGAGCCCGTATTTGCGGCTCTCTTCCCGTCGTCTTGGTTGTTGTCTCGTGCTTTGCGTCCTGGGGGGTCACCGGGGCCTCCTAAGAAAAAAAAAATAATAAAAAGCCGGCGTGCGTGCCTTTCACTTTGACGCGCACGCCGACAGTAGCCAGTGTTTTTTCTCTGCTCCGCGACCGCGGTCTAGGCGGTGCATCGAGCCCTTCTTCCTGCTTCGTCGAAGTGACAGCTGGTCACCACTGGTTTACCCATCCGAGGAAAGCGTCTCCATCGCGTTGTCGACCGCCATCACGAGTTCGTGTTTTATTTATTTTTTTTTTTTTTGTTAGACCCCATTTTCTATTCTTCCTTTTCCTTTATTAGCGTGTTTTCCGTCAATCTGGGTCGTTTGTTCAGTGTCTCCACGATGCTTCAGCTTCTGTGCGTGTTCGTCCGTGGCGGCGAGTGCTGCGCGAAAGAAATACAAAGTAACAAAATCAGGGCTGTGGTGAGGGTGTTTCTTTTCTACGAAAACGGTTCCCGCATTTCGTTTTTCACCACCGCTGAAGGCTGTTGATGTTGCGGCGTTCACTTTGAGGAGGGCAGACGGAACGGCGCTGACACGTTTACGGCGTGGGTCAAGCCATTCGGCGGGTGTCGAGTAAAGCTTGGAGAAACATGCAGAGATGAGAAATGCACGGGCTGACGTACTAAACTGCTGCCTGGATGAAAATCACTGCAATACATTAACTAATCCTCGTAAAACATGTGCATAGCGATATAGGGGACGAAGTAAGGATAACACACGAGATTATATGCGCTGAACGAGTAGCGTACTGCGCACGCACGAAGGAAGGAAGCAGAAAAAGACAGGAAAGAGCGCAGACTCCCAACTGTTTATTTGCTCAGAACGAAAAACCGATATATATGAATACACAGCAAATGCGCCGCCCGTGTGTGCAAACCCAGCATCTGGTTATATACATTATTTGATAGCTACACGGATGTTATCTTAGGTATACCAAAACGACTTCATTTTGGGCGAGTTGATGCTTAGATTGCTAAGATGCCTAAGAAATCTAAGTTATCTTAGGTATGTATTGCAGTGTCTAGCGCATAATGTGCAGCCGACAACGTGAACGGAATACTACACAAGCGCTAAATACTTCAAGATATATTTCGTAGCGACATGACCGAAACACGACGCTTGATAAGTTATCTGACCTCTTCCAAAAAACAGCATCACAACACAGCGATACACAAGTAGCACAGAAAGAACCAGCAACATTACTTCGTACCAACGCTCACTTTTCTATGATATGAACAGATGCCTGTAGAAATTCTAAGCATTGTCAATACACAATAGCACTTATCATCGCAGCAGATAAATTTCAAGGGCACTTTTCCCGGGAACACTACCCTCTCTGTGAAGTCTCCAAGCACAGTGAACCCACCTGGACATACAACATGCCGTGGCGTGAACAGCCCTGATTGCATGCATGTGCTCTGTTTCGCCCTTTCTCTTTCATTCTTATCTGTCTAGTTTGCAATCCTCTTTCCAGTGCAGGGTAGTAAATCTGACTTATTCTGACTAACCTCTCTAGTTCTTTCCTTTATTTCATTTACCTCCCTTCAAAGCGTGAATTACTCCCATCCGAAAGACATGTGCAAAAGCCCGCTTCCACTGCTTGCAGCACTTAGTGCAAAAAAAGTGCGGTTGCCCACCTCCTCCCCCTTTCCCGGGCCGTCAACCTTAGCATCTTCAGTTATCAACAGCAGTTCTTTCTATATAGACTTGTATATACAGCTGGAACTAAGCTTCCGTAAATGCACTTACAAATTTTGATCACAATCATGATTGATTGATCTTGTGTGCCTCCCTTAATGCCCATTTGGCTGATACATACCGCCCCCCTCCCCCCTATTTCCCTTTCCTGGAGAATGAGAAAACTATACGCTGCTGTTCTGCGGTTTTAGAGTCGAACCGAGCCGACTAGCCGATCCAAAAAGCAATGAAAGCGTGAAGGCAGTGAAGATGCCGCGTAAAAAAAAAAAAAAAAAGGCACAGTGTGGAGAATGCAGCACCAGGGGAAAAAGAAGGATAAGATGCGCCACAGAGCGGCCGTCTCCCTAACCATGATTCGAAACACAGGCCAAGCAGCGTGTATGTATGGCCCGAGGGACACCGCCGCCCGTGGCATCGGGCATCGGACCGGAAGAGGATGCCGAGCTGAGAAGTTTATTGTTTCTTCCGCGGGGCTCTTTGCCGAGGCGGTCTTTGCTTCAGGAAGCAAAGCAAGAAGCAGCGGGCAACGAAATAAACCACGAGTGCCTTCAGGCTCAGTGCAAGCCTGCGGTCTTCTTCTTCTTGTTCTTCTTCTTCTTCTTCAGTTTTTTCCTCTCGAGTTCTCGACTTCCGTCTGGCTCGGCGCCCATCAGCGAAGATGCGTCCCACCAGGCCAACGCGTAGTGCCGCGGGAAACAAAGGCGAGGCGGTAACAGTGTGAAGGAAATCGAATTCCAATCTCAGCTGACCCGTGAAGTGCGGCCTGCCGCCTTGTTCCGCACCCTTCGCTGGTTCCGACGGCGGCCCAAGCAGTTGCAAGCTGAGTTTTCTTGCTGCAGGCGCTGGCAGCATTCCAGTACAACTAATACAGTATAGTTACTGATAAGAAACAAGCAAGTGGGTTAGTGTAAGGTTTATTGAAAGTGCGGCCAAGAGATTAGTAATTGCATAGCGCGATATGCTCATTCAATAATGATAGGTTATTCATTTTACTTAACTGGTCGACTGGTTACTTGTTCACACGAGGGACTGTTATGGATTCAGGTCCAGAATTAACATAGGGCTTATGACAGATGTTGTAAGGCAGGCAAGACATGGCTTCGGAGAACTGGCGTATCCAGGTGTGGGGAGGGGGGGGAGGGTAATTTTAACAGCAAAGCTAGTTAAGCTTGCCGTAATTTGCCTGTCACAAACAGAATGACCATCATCACGCACCGGCACGCGCTCTCTACATCCTCTTGTTCATTTTCGTCGAACACGTGCGCCGATTTCTCCGGCGTGACCTGTAATAACCCTGATGGATGAGAAAACGAGTACAGAGAGAGAGAAAGAAAGATTTTTAAAAAGCCAGGCTTGCGCGGAAAGCGCAGCACAGTCACAGCGAAACCCGGAAGAGCGGCATTTAAAGAGGCCGTTGTAAACTCTCTTGGGGCTACCAATACAAGTAGACTTGCAAGGTACCCACTACGCCATAAATCATAATTTTTGTGAAGATGGGAAGAACCCACTACGTCATTATTTGTCATTCTGCGGAGAAGCGAGGTACCCGCTACACATCTGTAAGGCATTATGTGCACTTTGTTGATGCGGCGGCTGATGACGATGAAGAATTATGACTGAGCCCTTTGTTATGTATTGAAAGCTTTAAACTACCCACTGGTCACGTAATTCGCATTGTGTGACGCCCGGTCGTTATTTTACTCTACAACCACGCTATATACCATATGTTAACGTGAGAAAGAGAGAGAGATAGGGAAATAACCTTATTGAGACTCTGAGGAAATGGATCATGCTCGAGCATATATAAAAGTTGTTTGAACTCCTCCCCCCTCCCCGAAAAATATTTCTGGCTACACCCCTCTTTCAGAGTATTCTGATGAGCTGACCTTCTGCCCCATCGGATTAAGACCTCTGCGGATGGGAATCGAACCCGCCACCGCGCTCAGAAGAAGAATGCAATAGCAACAGAGCAAGGGCAGCAGGGTCAACTCGCGAAAACTGTCTCCCGCGTGGAGCTGGTCATGAGAACAGGTGCGCCGGTCAGTTGTGACAGCGGACATCTTACTTTGTGGAAGTTACACCCTTACGTCACTGAGAAATGCGCATCGTTGTGCGCAGCCAGCACGGTGAAAGGCAGCGCTTTGACTCGATCAACCTATCTCCAGAGCACAACGAAATCTATCAACCGGACAACAAAATGGTGTCCATGGCGTCCTGTTAGTACCATTTAAAGCGAGCAGTAGCATTCGGGAAAGGAGACTTCTATAAAATCAAAACCTGTCCTAAGTTCTCTCCCTATTTTTTCTGTTACACACTCACTATACGCTAACTTGCCTTGCTGTGCAACGTAGGCGGATTTTATTAAAATATAAATTCATGAATTCAGTATGGAACCAAACGTTAGTCCAACATCTACAAAATATACCACGTAATTATTAAAAGAATAATAGCAGAAGAGGTGTTAGCGTAGTCCGTTGTGTATCAGGTGTGTGCTGGCGCGTCTTTCTGTGTCGTGCTTTTTGTTTCATTGTAGGAGACGTACGGTCAGCGTCAAAAATTTAAGGACCGCGAGGCACAAGAAAAAGCTTAATATTTCCGCTAATTAGACAGGCAGCCTTCATTTTATATAGTTCCCGGTAAAACGTGCTAACCACGTACACTGTGTAGTTCCACCGGATACATTCACGTATAGAGTTGAGAAATTCCAAGTTTTCTCAGACATAGTGTTCTCTAAATTTTTGACGCCGTCTGTACTTCATTGGTCGTATTTAGCTTCCTCTATCCCTTCTCCATACGTTCCTAGCAGCGTCTTCCTCAGCGACAGTTGGAGTGGAGTGTAGAAGGAGAGGCCGCTGGGAGGATTTCCTGGGAGGTGATTCCCGCGCAGGAAGTTTGTTGGGCTCACTTCCGTTGGCAGGTGGTGGTGGTGGTCCAGAGCGACCAATTGCCGCTCCAGGAAGGAAAGGCTGGGCGGCGGCGTCTGATGTTGCTGACTGTTTATCCTCCCCTAGAGAGCACATACTCCATCCGCAAATACCCACGAGCATGAAAGAGTACCGCCCTGTCCACTTCTTCACGCGTCCTCTTTCGAACGGCAAGCGAATCAGCGTGACGCAAGAAGGGCATAACCGCGTCCAACGCTGTTTATACGGAAGATCTCGGGCAAAAACCATTGAAACAATAATAATATCTGTAGTTTTACGTGTCAAAATCGCGGTATGTTCATGTGGCACTCCGCAGTGGAGGGCTGCGGAGATCTCGACCATCTGGTGTTCTTTAACATGCACTGACATCGCGCAGTACACGGGCCTCTATAGGATTTCGCCTCCATCGAAATTCGACCGCCACGGCCGGGATCAAACCCGTGACCTTCGGGCCAGCAGCCGAGCACAGTAACCACTGTACCACCGAGGCGACGGGAAACCATTGAACGTGTACTGCGGTGTCATTCATCCAGTCAGGCCTCTGGTCACGCAATAGGGTATCGTCACTAATGCAAATGCCGCAGATTTAACTTCGTTAACGTAGGTCGTGAATATGCGGATTTATATTCACGCGTTCATGGCAATGAACTGAAATCAGCACGGTATCACATTGTGGTATGGCGACGCGCTATCCCACGAACACAGATACTTCCAGTCTAAAATGGCGTGACTCTATACACTGCCTAAGTGGTTTCGTTAGCCCTCAAAACATCCTCCCCTTATTACAGCGGAATAATCGAGACTTGGATCAGAGCACGCTGAAAGCTCGCTTACTGAGAGTGTGTGTTATAGAGTGAGAGGGAGGGGGTAGAATCGCATGCAGCACGCTACATAGTACACAGGTCCTCGCAACGGCGCAGTATCCACACAACGCGAGCCATAACAGCATCATTTGTTCGTTTTCCCACGAAACCAAAGCCCTCCCGCGCCGCGAGCGAGTCGTGCGTAAACCACCATCGAGGGGGCGGTATTATACTGGACGACAAAGGTGGGGGGGTGGTGATGATGGCCGGGACTCTCTGTATACGGCTGGGACCCCGATGCACCTTCTTGTACGCGCGGGAACTTGCCACGGGAACAACACGTTCGCGGGTCTCCGAACCATCAACTCGTTCACCGCGTCGGCGACGTTCGGCCATGCGTCGTCGATCCGCTCCAGCGACGGGTTCGATGATTTGCAGCGAACCAGGGAGAGGAGAGTACATCACCACCGACTGGCGTTCTGTTCAAGGGATCGCAGAACAGCGTGCTGAGCGCAATTACATCGTCGCAAGCTTGAGTGTCTGAAAGGTTGGAGGGTTGCAGCTTGGAGGCAAAGGGCACAAAGGGGTGGGTAGGTTGGGGAGGCAATGTACGACCGAAGGGGATTCGAACAAGGGGTCTTGTAGGACGTGCCTGGCACAGTGGAGGAAGGCACTGGTACAGCTAGAAGGACCCCCCGGAGGACTGTCAGAGACCACTCTCACGCCTAACAGCGACGATCTAGACCCCCCCCCCCCCCCTTTCTAGACCCCCACCCCCCTTTCCTCCCTCCGTTTTCTGCAATCCCTTGGGAAATGATCAAACCAATGGCCTGTGAACGACCAGATGTCATTAGCTGTATCCCAAAGCTATTGAGACGCGCCTGCCATGCAGCGTTATGCGCTGTCTCGAAGAGGGAGCGGCCTTTATGTGATAGCGGGTACACAGCGTATACGTGCTTCGTCGTTCGGGGGCGGGGAAAATTTGGCGGGCAAGAATCATGAGAACGGCGGTGGAATATAATGATGTCCTCCGCGTCGTGCATAATCTCGTGCGCGTAGATATATACGACAGTGGTTGGGGGGAAGGGGAGTTGATTGCCATTGCAGGACGCTTTCCAATAGCGCGCGGATCGTACGTATACTTTCGTCGCGTGAAGTTCCGGTTGCACGCACAACGTATGCCGGATGACTTGGAGAGAGGGTGCCACCAACGTCGCCGCGGTACCTTATTATTGCTTAGTGAGTTATGTTCCTTTAGTCTGGATATGGCTCTCATGAGCTTTGTTATCCGGTCGTCATCCACGGTGCTCCGACCCGCTCGCCACCATTTGCTCACAAAACTCAATAAATGGAAATGCCGATAAAGAGAGCATACAAAGGTGACTGGGCGTCTTTGCTTATAAATAATCACTATCACCGTAGAAATAAGCGCAGAAAACGGATGGAAATAAAGGACCACACGTAGTACGCAGCGCTTTGTACGTGTGGTCCTTTCCTTGTCTTGGCCTTTTTGTGTGTGTGTGTGTGTGTGTGTGTGTGTGTGTGTGTGTGTGTGTGTGTGTGTGTGTGTGTGTGTGTGTGTGTGTGTGTGTGTGTGTGTGTGTGTGTGTGTGTGTGTGTGTGTGTGTGTGTGCGCGTGCGCGTGCGTAGTAACGATGACGCAGTAACAACTCGCCCAGCAAGCCACTCTTCTGAAATAATCTCTAGTAACCTTCTAAGTAACTTCAAGAATAGACATGTTCATGGACCTGCGAACCGCTTTTAAAATGAAGGCCCAGCCCATCGTTTTTTTTTTTTCGTTTTTCTTCACTGCAAATCGCAACTTGGCAAGAGGAAGACATGCCTTGTACGCGTTATCGGGTCAACTTCGTAGGCAGTAACCTAAACACGAAACATTAGAGTTTGTCACCACGATTTCTGTCAACTTTCCGAGGAGGCAACTGTTCGCAATGCAGGAACGTATGACGCTGCACCAATGCTCGAACTTTTCTCACGCCAATCGGCATAGGTGGCGAGTGTAACGAACGTTCGCTTCATTGCGTTTACCGCGCCTCCGTTGCGTAGAAACTAAATGATATTTATTCATTATCGCGTGGACAGAACCAACAAACGCTGTGATTACTGAAGTTTCATTGTTCAGTTACCAAACATTTAATAAGTAGAATAATTTACTGCCATATAACACATCAAAGATGCATATATAAGCATCGCGCTGATGAAAACAGCCTGTGGCACAGTCCATCGAGAGCATGTGCAAAAAGAACACGCCTGTGAATGTGTTGAGATAACTGTTATTGTATGATAATTAGAAGCATTCTAGCTGAGTACGCCTGGAGAATCCAGTCAATACAACGGCGGGCTATTGGGTCCGCACGAATGCTTAACTTTGCGGCTTTCATATACACATACCTCCATTAGGGGCACGAAAGCCTCCCCAACGACAGCACTAACTCAGCGCAGCTAGAGACCACTCCGGATTGTGGCGTCCCGTCAGCCCAGACAGATACGGCAGTCTGCGGTGAACCGATACTCCGAAGAGGCGTTGCCCGCAAAAAAAAATGCCGAGAAAGGGAAAGCCGCGGCCGTCACTTCGGATCAGCGAAATCCGTTCGAGACGTGCGTCTGGTGTTCTGGCAAGGATCGCGACGGTCCGGGCGACGCGCTCGCCACCGCCGACGACCCATCCGCCCCATCATCGAAAAGCAAAACAACGAGGCGTTTGACCGAGGACCGAGTGAACGAGCCAGCCCCCCCCCCTCCCCTTTTTTTTTTTCTCTCTTTCACTCTTCTAGCGAAGCACTCAGCCTCGACCCATCTTATTCACACTGATCGCGCGGCAAGCGCCGAGTTAAGTGCGTCTTCGCGGCGGCCGAGTTTACACAAGCGAAGCGAACGCGATGGGGGCGAAAAGCCGATAATCAAAGGCACGTCTTGTGCGTTGGCGCCTCTTCTTTCCATCCGCGGGCAACCGCCACCTCGTTAGTATAAGAGCCCGCGCCATGTGAGTGGCGAGATTTATGGGCCGCAAGAGAGGCCGCGGCCAGCCTCTCCTGCCTGCCTCAACGGCAGCGTCGTTCTTATAAGCGTCAGAGTCGCCGTACACCGAGCACACCGAGGACGGGGGAGGGGGGGGGATGATGCCCACCCGCATCGGTCCATAAACGGATCTTCCTCGGCTCCTCATTAATCTCCATACAGGCAGTGCGCGCGCGCGCGCGCGTTAGCGTTCTTTTCCCCGTCTTGACGACGACGCGCTGCAAAGTCGTCATATTGCGCTCGGGAAGGCGAGGAGCTCGAAAAGACGACGCAGAGGCAGCTGGGCCACGCGGCGGCCCCGGGCCTTTCTTATTGTTATGGATATTAATGACGCCGATGAGAGGACGACCTCTCGCATCTCGCCGTGCAACGGTGCCGTATATATGTATATACACATAGGTAACGTACTGGGCTCGTTTGCCCTGAGTGCGAGCGCGCAGCATGCAGCTGAAAGACGCGATGAAGCGCGGATCCCCCCGGGCGGGGGAGAGGTCGTATAACGCTGTCGACGACTCGAATGACGCGACGCTATACCTTAGCGCTGCGTCGCGTTAAGCAAATCGCGGAGATGAACGCCAAACGAGGAAGCGCGGGTGTACATATACTTTCAACAGCACGGAGCTCTGCTGAAAACGCCTCCG
This sequence comes from Rhipicephalus sanguineus, assembly GCF_013339695.2. Lineage (NCBI taxonomy): Eukaryota > Metazoa > Arthropoda > Arachnida > Ixodida > Ixodidae > Rhipicephalus > Rhipicephalus sanguineus. The sequence goes on along the minus strand of NC_051181.1, from coordinate 142,663,439 downwards.
CGCGGTGGAAAAATTCGTTCCTTCGCTTGTATACAGGGGGCCTCATCTAGGCTTGTCGTCCCGTTATGCGGTTGCTCCTCCTTATCATCGCTGGAGCATATATAATGCTTTCCGGCGACGCGTCCTGAATGGGTGTGTATAGATGAGGACTAATACGGTACTCAGCCACTTTAGCCCTATAAGCGCACCACAGCGCATTTGGAGGACTTCGATGCGTTTTGATCGAGGTGTCAACGTAGAGGTAATCTAATTTGTATTCCATGTAGACTGGAAGTGTACAACGCCGAAAAAAAAAGAAAAGATATTTCAAAGTACGAAAGAAAATCCGGAAAGAATCTGTTATTGCCAAATATAAAGCGCTTTACGTTTTCTTTTAGCTGAAAGCACGACAGTACAATACACGCGAGGGACGGCGAACTAAGGAAAGTGCAGGAGAGAGAGAGAGAGAGAGAGAGAGATAGAGAGAGAGAGAGAGAGAGAGAGAGAGAGAGACTTCGGTCTCACATGTGCTCGGCAACTGTGCAGGCGCATATCGCGTCAGTGCTGCCGTGAGTATTGCCAGAGTTCATTAAGTGATAGTGAGTGTTGCCTATAACCAACACTTTTGTTGGTTATATTGGAGATATCCTCTGTTTTAACAGCAACATCAGTCTTCATATGAGATTAACTATTGATTCGTTCGAGGCGACCGGCTTGTTACGCGCCAAATACATCTTAGGCCCGCAAAGTGCCAAAATCCTATCATCCGGCGACCCTCGACGGCACTATAGCTGACGCCCGTGTTTGACTCTGCGAGAAGAAAAGCGAAACCTGTTGCTAAGGCACAGAGGGCGGCGTCTAGGCAACTGCAGGGATGTCGCCACGGCTCGCTAGTGACATGCGGGCCGCGTTGTCCCAGCAGAGCCGCAGGAGCATCAATATTTGCCCAGCGGGCGGCGAACTTCCGTTGCTCTCCGTGGGGAGGTCCATGCAGACGGCGGAATGCGACCGCGGCTCCTCTGTGCACACGTCGCGACTTGGAGATAGGGCACGCTCAAGTCCTCGTACCACGGCGGTTACTGTAACTATATACAGTTATTAGGCTTGCTAAGCTTTTCATTGTAACAAAATGACAAGTTGGGCGAGTTGGTGCGTATTCATTTTTCGAATAAAAACAGCGCACACACAAAAAAAAGCACGAAGGCAAGAACCACGAGGGAAGACAGACACCGTTGTTTTTTTTTTTTTTGCGCACACTTTTTCTTCACAATATCAATACCATTTTTTGTTACCCTTATTGGCGTTATCATATTCATTTTCTTGCGTTTCTACTACTATATGTGGGCAATATATAATATATATATATATATATATATATATATATATATACATATATATATATATATATATATATATATATATATATATATATATATATATATATATATATATATATATATATATATATGAATTTGGGGGGTTTCGCATGCCAAACCACGACCTCATTATGATGCAAGCCGTAGTGGGCGACTTCGGATTAGAGTTCGTTACCTAAGTATATTTTACCCTTAGCTAAGGGTTATCTGTCCCGCAATTAACAGCATTAACGTTCTGGGTTATCAAAAGTTATAAATTACGCCATATAGAGCAGAAGGACGGGACGTAAACTACAATGGGACGTACGCTATCAACTCGAACCAAGTAGCCCAAACATCTGGACTTTTTGATATGAAAAGATCTTTTTTTTTTTTTGCACGCTAGCGAGCTCACATAAAGGCACGTGATATATAAGCGTAGTGGTTACAAACTGCGCATTAATGCTTACCAGCTGATGGTAAGCGTTAATTTATCTATCTCATCGAGCTCGAAATCTCCTTCATGCCCATGCTATACTAACACCGTAATGGAGCTGGCTACTCGATCAGTTACTGCAGCGGGACGTTTTTTTAATGCGGACTTGCCCTATATACAGTAGCAATGCGCAGTGAGTTTTCATGACAATCGTCAGCAATATGAGCTGGCACACTGATTTTACCTTTTAAAGGTGACAGTGGCTAAACGCAGTTGGCAAGCGGAAAAGTGTTCATGACACTAGATGCTCAAGCGGAAAGGTCTCTTACCTTTTAAAGGTGACAGTGGCTAAACGCAGTTGGCAAGCGGAAAAGTGTTCATGACACTAGATGCTCAAGCGGAAAGGTCTCTCGTGCAATTCAGTACGTCCCATTAATATCAGTAAATTACAAGTAATCCTGAAAAATCCTGAAGAAGACGGCGAGGGCATTGCTAAAATTCTTGAAGACGACAGCCTTGCCTCGGCAGTTATAGACCAATAGCAATATTGTGACTGTTAGGAGTGTGAATGTGTGTGTATGTGCTCCCCCTCTCCCTCCTTCTTTTTTCCTCTAACTTTCAAACTCCCCTATCCCTTTCCCAAGAGTAGGGTAGCATACCAGTTTTTCTAGACTGGTTAACATCCCCGCCTTTCTTCTCTCTCCTGTTCCTTCCTTACAAGTAATCGCTGAATAAACACAGATTCGGTGTTCCAACTCGTACTGCTCACGATGGTACATCTTTCAACGAGAGTCTGTTTGTACTACGGGGTCTTGTACCTCTGCTGTCCCACTTCCCTCGGCGTGTGTCTTTTTATTTCTTCAATTTTAAACACGTGTCCAAGCAGTGTCAGAACTTCCAACATGGTTTCCATTATTGCTGACTCCCATACGTGACAGCTCACGGTTTTCTTCCCTTTGATTTTACTTGTCTTATTTATCTCCAGCGTCAGCATCGAGAGGACGACCATCCCGCTGTCCACACAGGCGCGGCATTCTTACAATATTTGCTGTCCAGCGCGACAGAAAGTCCGGCAACGCGTTAAAGAAAAGTAAAAAGGGATTGAATTAGCGGGAGTGGAGACGAACTGAATGGAAGGAGTGCGAAGCAAATAACGGCGCGGGACAGAGATCATGAAAGCCACACGTCTGTTAACAACGGCGAAAAAATAGCAAAGGAAAACGGAAGTAAGTACGCTTGTAGAGTGAAGATACGAAAAGAAACGGCGTACGTGTCTCGATTGTGCGAACTCAACGAGCCGCCGACGTACAAAGGCAGACGACGCAATGGACGACCCAAGCAGACGACCAATGCAGAAGTATAAAGCAGAAGTAAAGCAGAAGACTGAAGCGAGGGACTTAAAGCAGAAGATTAAAGCACACGAGCAAAACAGAGGAGCGAAGCGAAAAGCAGAAGGCAGCAAAAGCAGACGACGCAACCGACTCGCAGTGCCAGCAGGGGGATATCTGTCGTTTTCGACGTTTGCCGAAGGTTGTTGCTGCTGCTATGGTGATCGCCCGGCCGCCTCGGCCTGTTTGGTTTGTGTCCCTCAGTGGGCCGCCCGTTTCCGCAGCATGCCTTCCTTTCCGTATATTTTTCTTCTTCTTCCTCACAACGGTTCTCGATCCTTGGGACGTTCCCGCTCTTCCCTATATCTTCCCTTTCTAGCCGTTCCTTCGTTCGCGTGTTTTCGCTGCATCAGGAGATGCTCGCGACAAAGGAAAGAGCGGGTATCTTCGCCCCGGAGTGTAGCCCGTAAATTTGCCTCAGTGTTTTTCCAGCCCTATGCCACGGCGCTGTCCCCGATCCCTTCTATGGCTTTTTCTTCTCCCCCTCCCCCCTCCCCCGACTGCTTGTTTTGATTGGTGCTTATATATCCTGCCGTCACTAGAGCGATACCAGACCCAGCAGCACTGATCTCTATATTATTATATCTTTCTCTTTCCACCACGCTCTCTCTGTTTATCTCTTCTGACTTCTTCTTCTTGGCCGGCTTGGATTCTTTCAAGCCGACACCGAGCGCTGGCTTTGTGGCGGCTTCTGCGGGCTATGTATTTTATTTATCTTTCGCTGTAATGGGAGACGCTGCATACATGCGCGAAAAACGGACGCTGACCCTGCTTTTTGACGTTTATATACAGGCGAATGCGAAGCGTAATATGATGATACGTGCTCTTTTATGGTTCAAGGGTGAATGACGGCCAAATATAGCCAGCGAAGCGCAATAGTCCATGGGGGCTTGTCTTTAACAGGACACCGAGCATTCAGCAAACATACAGTGAGCTTGAGCCTTTCCTGCTGTGCAGAAGTTTCACGAATTAGAAGCTGTCGTACTGAAAGATGCCTAGCTTCAGATTCCTTCCTGGAAGGCAGTGCCTCTCAGCGCTTTCAAAGCGAAGTCACCGCTGTAATCTCGATAGGGGCAGTTTACTGACCCGCAAGGTCGCGGGATCGGATCCCGGCAGCGGCGGCCGCATTTCGATGGAGGCAAAATACTAGAGGCCCGTGTACTTAGATTTAGGTGCACGTCAAAGAACACCAGGTGGTCGAAATTTCCGGAGCCCTCCACTATACGGCGTCCTTCATAATTATATCGTGCTTTTGGGACGTAAAACCCCGACAGTTATACATGAACATTTTAAACCATGCTTTAAGACGTACTGCATGCGGGCTTTGCGAACTTTCTCGGAACACTTTAATGTCACCAAGCGAAACGAACTTCCAGGCAAGCTGCATTTTCCCGTAATCAGGCCTTTGAGTCGCTGCAACTGTCGTTGAGTGGGCCCACAGACATTCCTCGTCTTCCAGCTGCGCAAACTTCCGCTGGGAATGCGTGCTGCATGCAGACGCGCGTGCGTTATCGGTCACTCACTCAAAGCCCATGATGAACCAACTGCCTGCTGCACGCACGGGCACGAAGCACCACGCGGACTCTATGGTGACGCGGCTTGTCTATCTCTTGAGTACCGAACAGCGATAACATGACGAAAGGAGCTGTTTGCGGACAGTTTCGACACCCGCCGCTTGGCCCCTAGACGAAAGGCGTTGGTTCCACAAAAATACACTGACGATGCAGCGTTAAGAAATAAGAAAATGCCTTAGCAATGCCTATAATTACCGCTAATTACCGTCGATTACATCGGCAGCTAACGCTAGCCAATACGAGTCAACATGAGCCAACAGTGCCCGTATGGAATGGAATGCAAAAACGTTATTGAGGTCCTTCAGATTCTTAAAAAAAAAGTGCTGGAGATATTGCGGCGATGCAAATATCTCCAGCATTCATTAAATTATGTTTCTATCTCTCGAAAAAGTGGCCCTGCTGTAGAGAAGAAGCTGCTCTATAAAAAGAATGTGGAGATATGGGCAAGTTGGTCATCTCAAAAGCGCAATTCATGCCCATAAAGAAGCGGGAGGAATGTTAAGCTTCGCTATGATGCCACACCATTCCGAGCGCTGTAGCGATACTGCAGTCACCTAAAGTATTATAACTCGAGTAGCAGCCAACGAGCGATAAGCGCGGCGTTGTCTCGCTCAACCGAGAGGCATCACCACATATTAGCAGCAATCTGTTTTCGACAAAACTTTCTTTTTTTTTTTTGGAATGTTGACAAGAAAAAAGCAGCCTGACACTCTACATCGCATTCGATGTAGATTCATGCAGATGCAGTGTCGTATACAATTCAAGCTCATTCACTCTGCCCAGCGCGCCACGCATGCAGACGCAGGACAAAGCACTGTCATGTCGAAGCAGCTAGCGGCGCGAAGCGAGCACGGGGTCACCGAATCGAGTCCCGACGGAGGATGATCTAGTCAAGGAGAGAGGGGGATCTCGCCTCCTGCGGACACAATCGATGAAGAGCTCGTAAATTGTGGGCCTGCGCTAATTAAGGTCGGCGGGCCGACGAGCGACAACGCGTCGCGATCACCCTCCCAGCGGAGAACACCGCAACGCGCGCCGCACTCGCTGCCACTTGGCTAATTACAGCTGTCGCGCGGCGAGAGGGAGAAAAGAGACACGGATCCACGGGGATCCGAGTTGGCGGTGAGGGAGGAGGGGGAGGCGCCGAAGTGCTGGCGACAGCTCTACCTTCTCCATGCATCGAGCTGACTCGCATCGGCACACCGATAGTCCGGCGGCGGCGTAGTTCGCGAGGCCAACTTCTACGCGTCCGACTCGGTGGCGAACGGAGCGTAAATGATCGGAACGGTGTCGAGACCACGGGCTCGCACGCGTGGCCGGCTCTGGACCCGACTCGAGTAGACTGGGGAGAACTAGTGGTGCAAGCCGGTGATCGCGAGTTGTTGCAGCACTGGACCTTCACGGAACGAAGCGTAGGAGGTTTTGATCGAAAGAGAGAGGGGGAGAGATTCTCATTTTCTGGCATGGCCGAACATATAGCACATCTATCTAACCCAATCCAATCTAAACTAACCTAACCTAACCTAACTGTAGATGCTTAGTCGAAAGGAGAGGTTACATGCAGTATTAAACAAATAAATGGGGCATCGGTAGAACCTTTGGCAGGGGACAATGGCTGCTATATTACAGAAAGAGTGCCGGTGCAAAATTTCATGAAGTATACAGACAAAACCGGTTATAAGAAACACGCTTATGCGCTAAACATGGTAGAATACATCAGGTAAGTCGATATAGCCAATCACGCCGACAGCGAACGCAATACTTGTGTGATGTGTTTCGTTAAGCACGAATATTTTATCTCCAGTGGAGAAAACAAAAAAAAAACACGAAGGAAGTACGTTTAAAGAAAACGAAGTTTACTATTGCGGAATGTTTTTTTCTTATGCTTTCGCAACAAGGGCCCCTCAGGGCCATTATAACAATGACGTACACGAAGCGCGAGATGGTGTAGACGTACTGCATCCAGTTCCGTCAATGTCGACTGACTGGTGTCACACCACCTCCGCAACCATGCGTCCTCCTTAACAGGAAGAGGACGCTCTTGAGTTCGATATACCCGATGTTTCGCAATATACCCAATATTATGACAAGAGGTACCTGCAGGTATCCTCTTGTCATAATAGTTGACTTCATCTTCGCGAACATTTGCGTCAACAATACTTCTTTGCAGACTAGTTGGTTCATATTTGTAAACTCGACTTGCTGCGCAACCAGCAGGAAAGAGGCAGGGAGACAGGAAAGAGCGCATACTACCAACTGTTTATTGTCAGTTTGACGAAGCCAATATATATAGGCATGCCACACTGCGCCATCACGATGCGCACAACACGAAGATTCATTTACAAAACTGTACCGCCGACAGAGCAGTGGTAAAACACCTCATTTGTGCCAAGCGCCACAAATCTTTTTTTTTTCTTTTTTCCTTTCCTACGTAATCACAGGGTGTACACCTCTAATTTTATCTCTTTATTTTTTATCTTTTTACTACTCCAAGCGTCTGCGATGGCGCGGACAACACATGAAAAGGCACAGTGAAAATTGTAAAGGCCATGGAAAATCTTTGTGTTGTGCGCATCGTGATGGCCCAGGCTGGCATCCCTATATATATTGGCTTCGTCAAACTGACAATAAACAGTTGGTAGTCTGCGCTCTTTCCTGTCTCCCTCCTTCTTTCCTGTTGGTTGCGCAGCAAGTCGGGTTTGCAAATCTGCGTCAACTGCGCCAACATTTGCGGGGCATGTCCCGCAAATGTTGGCGCACATGTTGTCGGCCATATCAAGCCCACCGCGTGTGCTGCAGTGCCGGGAAATTACGTTTCCTCTGCCCGGACGCCATTGATCGTCGTGTGTGCACTCCGTATCGAAGGAACGGTACCCTCTCTCTCTCTCTCGTGGGTCTCAGATGCTGATGAACTTTTCCGAGAATGACAATGCGTCGGTTCTCATTGGGCTTCTCGACTGTGCAGTGCAGTGGACAAATATGTACACACTACGCGAGACCTCGCGCGCTCCCCGAGGAAGTTGCGAATTCATTCCCATAGCAATCACAAGGGTCTGGGAATGAGCCTGCTGGTATGGTTTCATGACTGCGAAGCAGCGCGAAAAACGAAGACACAGCGCTTGGTCATGTCTGTTCTTCCTGCGTCTTCGTTTTTCGCGCTGTTTCGCAGTCATGCAATCACAAGGCGTCGTTGCATCGGGGAGTCATCCACGGCGCGACGAGAGACTAGGAGAGAAAGAGAGAAAGGGAGAGAGAGAGATCCCCTGAAGTGTTCCTCAGCCGGCGACAAGGGGACGCGCCTTATTAACTTAGCGGCGGCTCAGTGTCACTTGCTTCCTAGCCGGCCACACGACAACGCGGCGGCTGATTTGATTCCGGCTCCCGCAGTGGCACATGTGCCGTCCCAGTCGCGCTCGTATAATCCCGGCAGACGTGGGCTCGCGCTGGCGACGCGACGACGTGCCTCTCGCGATGGAGGCAGCGACTTTTGCTAGTGTGAGTCATCAGCGCTGACGTCGGTATTAGTTGCGTTGCATAGTGGGCAGCATACTCGAGGCTCCGTTGATTAATCTTGACGCCAGTGTCGGTCGCTGTTGCTTTTGAGGGACATGCTGCAGTGGGGAAGATGGAGAACGCGGCCTTCTTATCTGCAACTGAGAAGACCCTGGCGTAGCCAGGCGGGAGTGGGGGGTGTCGGGGGCTCAAACCCCCTCGCCTCGAAAATGTTCAATTTTGCATGAGTACGTATATAGGCACACATGCAAACGCTGCACGTACATGCATAGGGTGGTTGAACCACCCTCCTCCTCCTCCCTCCCGTACTTTTTTCTGGCTACACGCCCCTGTAGCAAGAATAACGAAATGTTATTTGCGAACCGCACCGGTAAACTGGAAAAAAAAAAAAGGCTATATCGGGGCCGATTACTCTCACATGCTTTCGGGATAATATTGCTAGTATTTAACCGTCTGTTTACTAAAAGCGCGTGAGTCACATACTCGAACGTTATTGGAAGCTTTCAAATATTTGACTTCCGTGGGCCACGGAATATTGTATATATGATTCATTTTTGCTCTTTTTAAGGTACCTTGACTGGACATCACGGCTACCTTTATATCGAAGACAGCTGTTGGTTATCAACTCTGTTTCTCTCCGACTAGTTCAGTAATCCGTGAAATGTCTTTCACAATTCCTTGCGCAATGTTTAAGATGCGCCCGCGAAAGTAAAGGAGAAAGGAAAACACAACTGAGTGACCGTTGACGCTTTGCTGAACGTCAGAAAAGGATAAGATAGCAACTTATGAACAACTCTGACAGCGTTTGCCGCGCTTCGGATCGGTGTCTACCCAGACGCGTTCTTCAGGTTCAAATGTTCAAGTAACATACGACACCACAAGCAAAAGAAGCTACATATACAGAACTCCCAGTTTGAGCTTCTTTCGGTGTTCTTCGGTCCGGACATTCGCGACCCGATTCTCACAAATTCCTTCTTCCGTCCGCCATTTTCTTTCGTCTCTCATACGTCCGTTGCGTTCCCAAGCGGTCGCGTTTTCCGCTTGGGCGCGAGGACGATCGGGACCACCTGGGTTTTGAGAACCACCCACTTCCCCCTTAAACACACACATCTTGTCGCCTCATATGCATAATGGACGAGACGATCGCGCCAAGTTGTGCGCCGGCCGCGCTCGACCAATGCCGAGACGTCGACTACGACGCGAGCGTCTCGGTGCACTGTCCGGAACAACGCCGGCAGAATCACGGAGGAGGCATAACTTAGCGGCTCGAAGAGAAGACAGAAAGATAAGAAACGGCGCTGGTGGGCGGGAGCTTTCTTTTTCGAGAGGGACAGATGTGTCTTATCTGGGAAATCGTCGAATTCTAGCTCTCCTACTTGCGGCGTTCACGCGATGAGGGATGCAACGTACGCTCACCGGGCTGAGTCGTCGAGCGCTTCTTGCTGTCTTTCCAGTTCAGAAGTTTCTCGGTAAAGCATGCATTTAGTGGAGAACCTAAGTATAAACACGCGTACAAGCGGGACGGAAAACGCAGATGTTGCTTCTGAAACGCCTTCACCTTTACTAACGCAGTCCGTGCGCGATTGCTGCAGGCTTAGGGTACCGCACTGAGACTCTTATCATCGATCTCAGCAGGAACCGAGTCGAGATTCGATTAGTGACCTCTGTCTTCAAGCTCGTTACATATTCTACTTCACTGATTGCATTGACAGCATTGTAATTATGATTAAACGTAATCTGTTAGCATCAGCTACACTTCCGCTCAAATCAGGCGAGCGCGAGCTCTTGTTAGCGTGAGGGAAGCAAATAGGTACACAAGACACGAAAAGCATTAGTTTACTGCGCGAACTCGGCGACCACGTCCAAGAGAAGTGTGGCGTTAAAAAGCGCCGTTTTCAGTTCTCTGTAGGCCAATCGATCAGCCGGCATATAGTAGTAATTTGCTAGTGGCGATCAGGGCAGGAATAAAGATGACGATGACGACGTTAGGTTCTTTCATCCCAAAACCACGACATGATTATGAGAGACGCCGTAGTGAAGGGCTCCGGAAATTTCGACCACCTCGGATTCTTTAACGCGCACATAAATCTGAGCACACGGGCCCCCAGCATTTCGCCTCCATCGAAACGCGGTAGCCAAGGCTGGGATTCGATCCCGCGACCTTCGGGTCAGAAGTCAAGCACCATAACCACTAGACCACCGAGGCGGGTTCGTAATAAAGTAAATCTGTTCACATTAAATAAAAAAGAAAGCTTGGAGGACGGTTGAGCTTCGCCTTCAAGAGCAGAACACGAAAGCGTAATCGGGCCCCGTGCGCATCGCCTTCTCTATCGCTAACCTCGCTTCGGTTCTCGGTGGATGCCTCAACCGTGCCGCAAGGAAACGAACGACTGTGCGCGTATCATTGGCCGTTTCAAACTATATCCTAGAATGCCTACAGCTAATAAAGTTGCGGAGTTCTCACTACGCCATAATTCTTCATTTTGCGGATCAGCGAAGGGCCCACTACGCATCCTTAAAGGCCAACTCCGGCGATTTTTTGGCCATGTCAAAGTAATGGTGCTTTTATGTTCCTGAGACGCTCCTGTTACGGGCCCGATAGCAGAAATACTCGGCAAATTGGAGAATAATTTTAAATAAGCAAAAAAAGCGCAACACCGAAACCGAAACCCAACCGAGTGTACTGTCTACGTATGACGTAGACGTTGTTACGAACGAACCGGAAGTCGTGCAAGGCATTCCGGTCACGCCGGCGCGGAGTATGAAAACTGTGACAGCCGGGACGACCAGCGAAGCGCCGGCCAAACCAACGCTGTCTGTCGCCTTGTGCACAGCAGACGCTCGCTGTAGCGGCCTAAGCGCCGAAGTTAGCGGTGCCCTCGGCTGCGTCACTTCCGCCGCCTTGCCAACACTGACGTCACAGACGCAATGTTGCCAATAATTGTGGGAAGCCAGGAGGGCGTTTGCAGACAATCTTTAAAATTCATTTGCAAACAATCTGCGCATGTCTCAAACCTGTAATTTGGCATAAATGACGGAAACGTGCAAAGGAACGTAGTACGTACCCAGCGAATTTCACTGAGATCCATCGACCTCGAAAAATCGCCGGAGTTGGCCTTTAAGGCAACACACGAACCTACGCAGCTGCTCACTTTGTTGAGGCTTTTGCTGCTGATGACGATTGAATATGTCTGAGCGCTTCGGAATGAATGTGCCTTTAAAACACCGACTCGTCTTACATTTCACATGTATTGACGCATGGAGCAATTCTACGCTTCTGCCACGCGATATTGCATGCGTTAAGGAGACTCCTCCCACTACATGACATTCGTATAGTGTTCTTTTTTTTTTTTCTTCTTAAGCAGTTTCAGGCAATGGCGCGGCTCTGTGGTAGAACAACTTCTTCCCGCGCCGAATACCTGCGTTCGATTCTTACTCGAACCGAAGTTTTTTATTACTTATTTTATTTGCATCTTTCTCGATTTTTCGCTCACAACCAACGACGCCGACACCGAAACCGGAACTTCTGCGAAACTATAGCTCTTTAACGCTTTCCGTTTAACACAAGTTGAGAGCGTGAGAGAGAACGCAACTTTATTGCATAAGTTGAGAAAAAGAAACGTAAGTTGCACAAATGGCTTGCGCGTCGCGGTTTGCATGGTCTGCGATGTTGCTACGGTCTATGTTGTCCATTCTGTCAAGATCAACGCAGACATACACTTCGCGGCATAATATTCGAGTAAGGTGGATCGCCTCCTATCCCACCATTTGGCAGCAGGTCCTATCTCGCAATCTTAACAAGATTTCTCGAGGAAGTATAACCCACCGAAGCGGCAGCGGCGCTAGCGCACGCACTTTCACGACCATCTAGTGTGGAGAAGGAGCAGGATGCCGGCGGGCATCGCTCTCTCGGGCTTAATTCTCTCCCGTTGACTCAGTCACGCCGCATATCCGTCTTTTGTTTCACAAAGCAGCCCGCCTAAAGCGGTATACGGAGGGCGTACGAAGCAGTTCCGCAAAGCGCCTTCAACGACGATGTAGCCATAGCCTTATAGCAGAAGACTGCACGCTCAGGCTCTATGCAAGCCTCCCCGCCTGCCTCGTGGAACCACAGCGACGACGCTGCATCGCAATAATTGTCGGACCTGCCTACCCACCACCCACCGGAATCTCGACATGCGTGTGTGTACAGAAAAAACCTGCGCGCCGCCGCCTTCCCTCGGTTGTGACGTGAGTGACGTTCAGGGCGGAGTTACGGCCTCCAGTTGTCTTGGTCGGGCGAAGCCGCACGTTTCGGTCGACGGTGCGATAGCGCCGCAGCGGCGAAGACCTCGGCGGTACCGTCGATGTTTGCCCAGCTCCACGCACTGCCGCCTCCTCATGGCACTCGTACTGCTTGCTTGCCTTGAATCGAGCAGAAACGCTAGACGAAAGAGAGAGAGAGGCGGTGTGTGTACATCTATGGCGTGCGCGCGTACCTCGAAGCCTAAGAACAACGCGTCCATACCACCACGCCGAGTCGCTCGAAGTATAAGGGCCACACCCGAGCCGTGCTTCTCTTCTTTGCTCGGAAGTTGTTCGTTCCGGCGTGGCGTAGCGTAGCGAGCGCTGCTCTTGCTGCCTGTCTCCCGAGCTGACGCACGCTCGCCTGCCTCCTTTTTCCCGAAGCGCACGCGCGCGGCATTCTCGGCTTCCTTTCTTCTTTTGTCCTCGGCGGACAGTTGGGAGTGGGTGGAATGCGGTACGCTTAATTTGCGGGGCGGAACGCGCGTGGCCCGACCTGGGACCAGTCAAGGGAGAAAGCTTGTTGCTGCCGAGCCCGTCGGATTGTTGCTTTCTCTCGCCCACGTCTTCTTCGAAGGCAAGAGCATCCAAAGATGTTCGAGCGCGCTAAGGAACCGTGCTCTGTTTTTCTTTTTTTTTTCTTTTACCCGCTGAGAGCGCCCTGATTAAGTAGGATGTGCGCGGAAGCCTGAGGACTGATCGAGCTGGCTGTAACTTGCTGCGTACGGCTGCTGTGCCTTTGACTGCGTGACAGCCGTAACTATGGCCCCCGCCGGTGTTCATCAAGTCGAGAGGAGTTCGATGGAACGAGTTTTCAGCGCGACTCTCTTCCGATATTGTGGATCGCTAGGGGGAGTGCGACTTACGTAACGTCGGAATCGGTGCAGCTGAACACGTAAAAGAGACAGAGAATATGTTTCGTAGGGATGCTAGATCTAGATTCAAGGCTATCTGTTCGTTTGTTTGCTTGCTTGATCGACCGCTCCCATTGCGAGTTGTGAGTGAGTGAGTGAGTGAGTGAGTGAGTGAGTGAGTGAGTGAGTGAGTGAGTGAGTGAGTGAGTGAGTGAGTGAGTGAGTGAGTGAGTGAGTGAGTGAGTCAACTCCAGTAAGTGGGTCGATCGACTGCTTTGTTAGTTAACTCCCAATTTCGCTAATTGTCTGTGTACGTGTCTCTTCTTTCAAATAAGAATAATCGATTAGCACGTTAATTATGGCGCGCCGACGTTCTCGATTAAACATATGAAAGAACTTCCAATGTGCTGCGTAACGTCCAACCGAATGAATTGCAACTGCGGTCGGCTTCTCCACATCAAGCGTGCTACAGTGGAGAAGCAAGCTTTAACAAATGCCCATATTTTCTCTTTCTTCTTTTGTTTTGAAATTTCCAGGTTGAGTCGAGGATCCCATATACGGCCTTTTATCACTGCAACCGTATCATCCAGAAGCACTGCGATGCTGCTTTCACACTGGAAGATCATTCTCATGATTAACGAAACTAAGTCGCACCTCTTTACCATAGTGGCGATCATGCGATCTCTGGCGACCTCTGCGGCACGACTCACGTCTAACTCGGTATTGCGGAAGAAATTATAGGGATCCCACGTCGGCGTTGCCGTGATGTCCCGCAAACAAACCAAACTTTATAAGAGCTTATTAGATCACATCGCACCACACATGTCATATGCTTATGGAGCAATGGTAAGCCTGCGAGGGTGACTCCGAGAAGGATGGTGGCTTGATGAGCGCCGCCTTCACGTGCTGTTACGAAGTGGGTATAGGCCCTCGGGTGCGCAGCTCGAGATTCGGGGTCGTGGTATCCCACCGCTGCCACCACTGTTACGTATTGGGTTTTCGCGACGATGAGAGCCGGGAGGCTGACGAGCCGATGATGTCGGAGAGGTCGGACTTATCGCTGAGGGCAGATCAAAGAGGCAAAACGTTTACAAAACTTAACAACGTTTATAGCAGGAATAGCAAGTAATAGCAGGTAATAGCAGGTTATAGCAGGTTATCGCAGTTTATAGCAGGACAGAGCCTGCCAGCACGACCAAGTCGGCTGGGGCGTCTCCCTAACAACAGACCAGCCCGGTCTTAAATAAGGCATCCGTCCATTGTTTGATCTGGGACAAACCGGTACGAACAGCACGACGGTTTGGAACCCACCCCACCGATGGTGGACAACTGGTAGGGCAGCTCGCAGGGTTGGCCTTTTCCTTGGTTGCAGGTGTTGACAGGGAGGCTGTTTGGTCCCAGGTGTGGAGCAGCCTTTCCATCGTCCTCAGGAATGCCGCTCTCCGTAGCTGGGTAGCTTCGAAGGACGTCAATCGAAGTGGCTGGCTGAAACGACAGGCGTCAATCGAAGTGGCCGGCTGAAACGACTGGATTTCAGACAATGCATGCAGGGCTAAGTCCCTGCCTCCAGGTGGCAGGTGCGGGCCCCTTAGCTTGGTCGCAGGGTAGACGCTGACCGCGATGCCGGGGACTTCCAACGAAGTGCACGTGTTTATTTGTTTCCCCGTTCGGTCAGGTGCTCTGGCACAACAGCACCCCCGCCACAAGACAATGCATCCAGAATTCGAGCTGTCAAACGCAGCTCGGGTGATGCGATGCTGGTTGACCGTTGTCAACTGTGGTCGTACAGCTCTTTTCCTTGAGGAGTGACCTCCACGGCACAGCAGCAGTTTACTGGAACTGCCAAGAAGCAACACAAAGCCAAACCACTCTGGCCAAAGCAAGCGCCCTCCAAATGCTGATCAAATCGCCAGACCAGCATGAAAGAACAAAACATTTCCTAGAGACTACGCTAAGCTAAAATTAAAACATCACGAGCAACGTATCTCAGGAAGAATACCAAAGTGAGGACGTGCCTCTAGCTAAGTGTCAGTACGTGACACTGCTAAAACCAATCAGAATGTCTTCGCGAGCGATTCTCGAAGGTGACATCGGCGGATTAGGGACGATCGAAGCAGCTGGGGAAGACTCAATATTGCCCCAAAACTACAAACACTTCACCAAGTGCTCCCTAAATCGTGCGCCTTGGCACCACTCGCAAGTGTTCTGAATGCTTATCAACAAACCTCAAGATAAACAACACTAGTTTTGCGCTGAAACGCTCTCGCTCATTGCACTCGGCAAATGAGTATTACATCAAGAAAACAAAGCGCTTCAAACTAAATACGAAGTAAAACTGAAAATCTAACTCACGCGTTTAACACAAAACGAAATAAACTGAAAATTACACTGACGCGCATACTAACACGTACTAAAAAAACACGTAAGAAGGTATGTTATACAGAGGCTTTTCTCATTCAGCCTTCATCTCTGTAAACACAACGAACAGCTCTTCTCACCCGTGCTAACGGTCGCGCTTCTAAATACCAAAACAAAGGTATCTTAATCGGAGGCTTTTAATTTAGCCTACATCTCCTTTAAAACAATTCACAGCTCTTAACACTAGCGCTGACGGTCATGGCTCTAAATATTAAAAAAAGAAACAAATAACCAAACAAACATCTCAATGTCTGCTACTACGATGAGGAGGAAATTAAAATTGACAAAAACATTGACGCGTTCCTTACTCATCAGCAGACGACCACATGTAAGCACATAAATTAATTACCAAAATTGGATACAAGAGAAAGCCTTGGTATCCGTCATTGTACTGTGCTTATCTATACGGTACCCCTTCAGACGAACTCTGGGGAGACGCGCATTCCACACTTTTCGAGGGGTCCGATCTCGACAAAGGGACAGGGAACAAACCTGTTCGACACACTTAGTCGCGGCTACCTTTGTACCGTGGTTGCCGAACTCGGACAAACCGGCATACCAGCGGTTTTTGTCTGCCCATTGTACCACTCCGGGCTAAGCCGTTACCCTTTCGCCACGGTGGGGGACTTCCTTTGTCACTGTTCCGATGCACGCGACACCTTACTGCGCTCCTGGCGCGACTAGGCCGTAAAAACGTTGAGACCAGGTAAAGACTTCGACGTCTGAATTTCCCTGAAATTCTTTTCTTCGCGACGCGCTTCACGCCTAATCTCAGTTTCCGCAGGAGTCTCCACTTGAGACTTTTTCCAGCAGGCATTCTTGGAATCTCCTGCCTGACCTTTCTCTTGCTGGGCCTCTTCGTGACTTGAGGCCTTGCCTTTAGCTTGGCGTCTCGAGAGATGACGTCATCGCGCTTGGCCACTTTAGTGTGCCTGACGCCAACTCTAGATCTCCGCAGCTGTCTCAACTTGCATCTTTTCTTAGCGGGCCTTTTTGATTTCTTAGGCCCAACCTGGAGCTTGGCGTCCCGAGAGATGACGTCATCGCGCCTAGCCACTTTAGTGCGCTTAACGCCACTCGTCGCTCTCGCGTTCTCCTTCACGCGTTTTCGCCGACGCCTTTTCTTTTCGGTATTGCTCGGAATGCTCGCAGCATCGGCACTCGTACTCGCAAGTACGCCGCATTCAATTTGCTTTGCCAAAGCACGAGACGGCTCAACTAACTGATTCTCGGGGCCGCGGCTAGGTGTCTGTGCGTCTGACCTAACGTTAGTCCTGACACGCTCTAAGGTCAGCCAGCTCGCCCTGAGCTGTCTCTATTCGTGGCGGTGTACCACTGTCGCGGGTACAACCCTTTCTTGGCCTTCGAAGTCGGCCTTTCATCACTATGACGCACTTCGGCGTCCTGCGCCTCGCGATCGGCTTCGGCCTCTAGCGCTTCGCGATCGGCTTTGGCCTCTAGCGCTTCGCGATCGGCTTTGGCCTCTAGCGCTTCGCGACCGGCTTTGGCCTCTAGCGCCTCGCGACCGGCTTTGGCCTCTAGCGCCTCGCGATCGGCTTCGGCCTCTAGCGCTTCGCGATCGGCTTCGGCCTCTAGCGCTTCGCGATCGGCTTTGGCCTCCAGCGCTTCGCGATCGGCTTTGGCCTCTAGCGCTTCGCGATCGGCTTTGGCCTCTAGCGCTTCGCGATCGGCTTTGGCCTCTAGCGCTTCGCGACGCTTCACGACCTCTTGGTCTCTGCGGCGCGCCTCGTCTTCCTGTGCTTTGAGACGGGCCTCAATTTCTAGCGCTTTGCTACGCGCTTCAGCGCTGTACCTATAGTCACGACATTCGCAGTCAGCCGGACTTGAAGCAGCAAAGTGGCTGAACAAAACATATTTAGCTTTATCAAAGTCATGCGCTTCCTTAGCTGATAAGCGCTCCAAAACAGCTGCGACCTGGCACGGGAGCAACGCGAGAAGCCTCTTCACCAAAAGGTCTTTGCTAATACCAACATCTTCGCAGACCTGTTCAAACCTATCAAGAAAAGACACAATGTTCTCGCCTGTCTCGAAGATCTTGAGTTGGCATTGTGCTCGCTGCCATTTCAGCGCCTGAATCTTACGATCAATCTCTTTCATTTTGAGAGCATGTTCTCGCTGCCTCTCTTCGCGCCTTTCGCGCTCTTCCGCCTCTCGCTTTTTGCGCTGCTTTTCTCACAAATTTCCTCCCAGGTCTCGTCAGCTTCCTCGACGGTCACGTTCTCCGCCCGCATCACCTCGAGAATCGCTTCCTTTGTTTTTGCGGACCCGGCGGAAATGCCCAAGTCCTCACAAATTTCAAGGAGGTCCTGCACTCGGTACTTCTCCATCGCGATCTCGTCCCTCGTGATGCTTTCCTACAAAATTTACTCCTACTTTAAAACGAATACCGTGGTTCAAAGTGAGTAAATCAATCAAACAAAAAACACAAAGCTCTCTCCTAACATCTGCCTGTGCTAGAGAGGTCTGGCGAAATAACCAGTAAACGTTGGGCACTCACCCAACCAAAGTAGCTGACTCCGGTCGAACTCGTGGCTGCCGTCGATCGGTGTCGTGGTCGTCCTCGAGCCTCGGGCCTGCAGGGATCTGATCCAACTTTCCAACCGTTGAGATCAGAGTAGCATATCCCGTGCAGCCAAACGCTGAGGTAGCGTATCCCAGCGTGTCCAACGATGAGATGAGGGTAGCGTATCCCAGCGTGTCGAACGATGAGATGAAGGTAGCGTATCCCAGCTTGTCCAAAGATGAGAAGAGGGTAGCGTATCCCAGCGAAGCCAAACGTTGAGATGAGGGTAGCGTATCCCACCGCTGCCACCACTGTTACGAAGTGGGTATAGGCCCTCGGGTGCGCAGCTCGAGATTCGGGGTCGTGGTATCCCACCGCTGCCACCACTGTTACGTATTGGGTTTTCGCGACGATGAGAGCCGGGAGGCTGACGAGCCGATGATGTCGGAGAGGTCGGACTTATCGCTGAGGGCAGATCAAAGAGGCAAAACGTTTACAAAACTTAACAACGTTTATAGCAGGAATAGCAAGTAATAGCAGGTAATAGCAGGTTATAGCAGGTTATCGCAGTTTATAGCAGGACAGAGCCTGCCAGCACGACCAAGTCGGCTGGGGCGTCTCCCTAACAACAGACCAGCCCGGTCTTAAATAAGGCATCCGTCCATTGTTTGATCTGGGACAAACCGGTACGAACAGCACGACGGTTTGGAACCCACCCCACCGATGGTGGACAACTGGTAGGGCAGCTCGCAGGGTTGGCCTTTTCCTTGGTTGCAGGTGTTGACAGGGAGGCTGTTTGGTCCCAGGTGTGGAGCAAGCCTTCCATCGTCCTCAGGAATGCCGCTCTCCGTAGCTGGGTAGCTTCGAAGGACGTCAATCGAAGTGGCTGGCTGAAACGACAGGCGTCAATCGAAGTGGCCGGCTGAAACGACTGGATTTCAGACAATGCATGCAGGGCTAAGTCCCTGCCTCCAGGTGGCAGGTGCGGGCCCCTTAGCTTGGTCGCAGGGTAGACGCTGACCGCGATGCCGGGGACTTCCAACGAAGTGCACGTGTTTATTTGTTTCCCCGTTCGGTCAGGTGCTCTGGCACAACAGTGCACAGCAAAGGCACGGAGTGTGGCTCAGAATAAGGTGAGCTGCTGAATGCCCGTTAGGGAAAGAGAGACCAGCATGTGCTCAATGCTTGCTGCGGTTACTCACTACACTACACTGAGCGCGCCCTCTATCTGCCGTGGGTGCAAAGGCTTAGCGAGTCGAAATGGCAGGTAGATTCGCGAGCGTTGTTTTATCAGGCGCCTAGTTGCAGTTTGCATTATCTAAATGTTGTACTGAAGAAGGCAACGAAGTGCGTTGCTCATCTCTTTCTGCGCTTTTCATCACACCTGCGTTGTGATAAGATATATTTGCGCTGATCGATGTCATCTTTACGTTTGCCTCTTCGTACTCGACGCCACGCTTGTTAATTTAATCAGCAAGCGTACAGACATCGTAATAGTTATCAAAGTCTCCCTTTTCGCACGAAACTGCGACATTTATATCTATCTCTCCTTCTCTTTTGTAAGCGCCATAATATACGTTAAGGTAGACCATAACATATCACTTTACCGTTCGTAGATAGAAGGGCAAGGCCCATCAACGTTTATTCGTCAACCTTCTGACAACCAACCGCATGGCTTTAAAGCAGTCTCGCAATGCAGACATAAATATGCGGGAGACCTTCAGCGACGGGCACCTGCACAAGGTCATGCCCGTCGCCTGCACAGCGTCGCGCGAAATCAAAAAGCTCCTTCGCCGACGCCGTTTTGCAAATTAGCCAATCTAGCGCCCATCTCCAGCGGCAAACTGCACTGGCGCGTAAGAGCGCAAACAGCAAAACACTGCCAGTGCACCTTGTCCCCCTTGTTCTTCCCTTTCCCAGCTGTCTCCGGCAAGAAAGGGCCCGGTCCGCGCAATCTATCTGTCAGCGCTGAATCCCTTGATGCATTTCCGCGTCCGCGCGCAGACTTAACGTTTACACCTTTCCGTCGCCCGCGGGATTGACATGACCTCCGGGTGACCCCGGGGTCCTGGCGAGGGGGGGGGGGGGGGGGGGAAGGAAACGCTACCCGAGACAGGGGCCGTCACTCATGCGCGCGTCGCATTAACGTGGTGGCGAGGTGAACGGCCCAAACTGCATGATGGGGGTGCGCTCATCAATTGCCACTCTCCGATGAAAAAGAAGGGAGGGAGGGACGGCCCGAAAAGAATGGCCGACCGCAGAACCGCGAGAGGCGCGGACGAGACCTTTAATCTCGCGCGGGCCACGGGACGACGGCGACGATCGACGCTCGCGCGGGAAGGCGGCCGCTGCCGGCTCGTGACAAGCGTGAACCCCTCGCGTCGCCCGAGCCCTGCGGGCCACGAATTCGGCGCCCCGGATGCTACTGCTGCTGGTGCTGCTGCGGTGAACAGGAGCTGCCCGCCTTGCTTTTCTCTCGCGGCGTCGTATAAACATGACAGCCAGCAGCAATGCGGCCGCGGCGCGCGCTCTCCGAAGGTTATCGGACGTCGGAGAAGCCCGACGTGAAGACGTAAATACATATGCGCCGGTTGATGCAGGAGACGGCAGGCGCACGGAGGTGTAGGAAAAGTGCGCGGGACATCCCGTCTGCCGGGGCGCCGGCCACGCAGTGCATGGCGGCGGTGTTTCACGGCTTCCATTGGTGCGAAATGCGCTAATGAGTTCTTCACGGCGAGTCACTGGCGTGTCGGCTGCTGCCGCTGGCCGAGCACGATGGGCGGAGAACAATAAAATAAAGAAGAAGACCAAGCTTCGTATGTACGGGGAGGCAGCTCTCTAGCTGCCAGCGGTGGCACACTCGCGCAGAACGCTTCGGCCACGTTGTTTCGGTGCGTATGCAGGCTCTGATAATCGACTCGCGCCGTGGCAGCTTTTGACTTCCAGGTCGAGGACCTTTTCGTGCACAGCCGCCGCAGCAATGCTTTCGCTTTCGTCCCGTCAGAAGCGCGATGTGTGTGTGTCTACAGTGTCCGGCGACGCTGCAACAACGTTGCTGAAGAAGGAGGAAGTGCAAAGTGGCTTGGTTTCCGCCGAGCGCAGGGGACTGCCATCACGGGCGACGCTGTTTGAGTGTCTTGCTGGAATATTGGAGGTCATAGGCCGCGCGTCACTTAATTTCGACGGCGTATACACGCAGTGTTGGCGCAATGGGGATGGAGATATTGGAAATGAGTATCGACATGGGAGTCAAAGGCATCGCATGAAGCGATAATAATAATAATTGTAATATCTGGGGTTTTACGTGCCAAAACCGCGATATGACTACGAGGCCCGTCGTAGTGGAGGGCTCCAGAAATTTCGACGATCTAATGTTGAACGTTCACTGATATCACACAGTACACGGGCCCTCTAGCCCTTCGCCTCCATCGAAATGCGACCGCCGCGGCTGGGATCGAACCCGCGACAGTCGGGTCAGCAGCCGAGCACCGTAGCCAGTATACCACTAAGGCGGAATCGCATGAAAAGGTGGCTTTTGCGTATAAAGTCCGGTGTCTCCGAGAATGTACTACAGTCGATACGAGTAGTCTAGCTTTCTTGTTACTGTGATTTTCTTTTGAAAGCGAAGCCGTCGGAGAGAAGGAATAGAAGGAAGGAAATAGGGAAACAACTTTTGCCATTTCTCTGCGATTTTCTTTTCCACCAAAATAATACTTCGATGGTTTGCCATAGCTATACCTTACAACGGGTTTGTTGACCGATAATGATGCTGTTTGCATAGAGAAACATTTTGATGCTTTTAAATGCGAAGCATTTCTTAGCGAACCTCTGCCACTTTGAGCGTTTCTATCTACGTATCTATCTATCTATCTATCTATCTGTCTATCTAGCCGCCTACGTCTGGGGTCTCTCATGATCGCCTCCTTAACTTGGTGTAGACCAAAATTTGCATGGGAGGGTTAAGAGGATTTGACGAATATGACTGCCTGGTCACGACATAAATAACGTTAAAATCCTGTCGCGTACGTCGTCAAACCCTTTCCACTAGACACGTGTGGTCCATACCCGTTTACTACGGGCCGCGGTGTACGGGTATGCGCCACAGGTGATTGACAGTTTGTCTACCCAGGAACGGCGAGAACAGACACTGGTAACTTAAATGCTAGAGAGTTAAGTAAAACCAACATCGGCAGCGTTGACTCAACGAATGGAAATAATGAAAATTAGGATCCCAGCAGGAATCGAACCCAAGCATTCTGCATGGCAATCGGGTATTCTACCACTGAGCCACGCCAGGTCTATAAATTGGTTTGGAAAAACAACCTACGCAGGCGTAATAGCGGTGCAACGTCAATTGTGGTTGTGGTGCTGGCTATCTAATTTTACAAGAAAGCAATAAACACTACATGATACTCCTACGATGTGTACTCCTACGATACGGGAGTCATATCAGATTGACGTCTGTAGTTCCAGTGTTGGCTCCGATTTTATAGCAGTCTAATAAACATTACGTTTGTATTCCTATGATTCAGCAAGCTATATTGAAGAATTGCTCGACCCCGGAGGAATACATCAACGAAAGTTACATATGCTATCCACATCACCGCATCGTAAAGTGCACTTCGTCCACCAGAACGATGAAGTGTCCCCTTCATTTCTTAAGAGGCTGGGCGATGGCCTCGTGCTGACCGAAGATGATGTCAGATTGATTGACAGCCATTTGTAGACTAGGCTACGTAGGCCACATACGCCCAGGTAGTCTACGAATACACTGTAAACGAAAATGTACCCAGCTGGGAGGTCTTGGGGGATGATGCTCCCGCCTAACTCCGGTGACCTCTCCCCAACTCGAACACATCGGAATTTGCCGGAGTATATACGTTCATTCACCGCCGTTCTCCTCCCGCGGGTGATGGAGGGAGGAAAAGGGCGCCCTTTCCCTGATTATACTCCGGAGCTCGTGCCGCAAATACTCCGGAGCATCGCTCAGCGGCTTTCCATTGGCTGCTGGAGGAGTGACGTAGGCAGCCTCGCCGGCCGGCCGGTTTCCAACACCACCTCCTAGACAGGTTTTCAGGCCTGCGAGCAAGAATTTCACGA
>NC_051181.1:141558277-141584400 GCF_013339695.2 Rhipicephalus sanguineus | reverse complement strand
AAACGGAGCACACGGTCAATCAAATCACACCGAGGTTGAAAGGCTCCCCGCAAATGCGGACGAGCCCGTTTTAATTCGTGAAAAGGACACGAAGCACCTCATCGATAGCCCTCTTCTCGCACCACCAGCATTGATTCATGAGCAGATTAGATGCAATGACACTCCGCAGGGGCGTAGCCACGCGTAGCTGTGTTCCCGAGGCGAGGTACGCACAAAAACCACAGCGCAGATTAAGAGCCCACGACTGGCCTCATGCCCATATGCAGTCTGGCATACGTGTGCTCATACAACACCGGCAACAAGGAGCTCACACATGCACGCAGATTCTCCTACCATATATATGCTTCGGTGCACTGCATTGGAAGCGATTATTTCGCTTTGCAGCCGTAGACTCGGTTGTTAGATGAAGGAACGCACTGGTAAATTGCTTATCCACTCATTTCAGCATCGTTCTCCGACTGCGCTCGCGGTAACATGAAAAGAACAAGGTGGTCGTGGAGAGCGCGAGGGGCCACACAAGTGCGCCACCGAGAAAACACAGAGCCGCCTTTTTCATTCGCGTGCGTCTGAGTGAGGTTTGAATAAGTCCTGGGGCGACAACGCTTTTAGCACAAA
This sequence comes from Rhipicephalus sanguineus, assembly GCF_013339695.2. Classification (NCBI taxonomy): domain Eukaryota; kingdom Metazoa; phylum Arthropoda; class Arachnida; order Ixodida; family Ixodidae; genus Rhipicephalus; species Rhipicephalus sanguineus. The sequence continues at coordinate 141,583,785 of NC_051181.1, read as the reverse complement.
CACTACACCGCAAACCGCCACATCAGCCAGAACATGGTACGTAACACCTCTTACTTAACAAACGTTGCGAAAAGATGCGGAGCTCACCGTGCAGACAAAGCAAGTATTACGTGCTCGCATGATAAGTGCGTCAATTGCAAATGAGCACTAATTTTAAACAAATAATGCCACAAAATTTATATCTTAATACTAGATTACCTAATTCTTCTATACGAGAGGCACAACATATGTCAGGGCATACAAAAGGGCAAACGCACAACGGCTGCAAAACAAAACTTTGCTTACCGAGATCAGCAATCCTGTTGTGGGCGCTGGAATGGCGGTCACAATAGTCGCATCGAATGCGAACCTCGGCATCGTCGACGGCGCACACCACCATATATTGCTTGCAATTGCATTGGAGCTCATTGCACCGGCCACGTAACACGCCACAATGTCTTTGTGCTTGACGGGCATTTTAAAATCATACCGAGCACGCCGCCACACGTCTACAACGAGCGCGTCACGTTCAGAGTGGGATGAGACTATGGTGTAACATAGTTGCTGTATATGGGCTCCCTGAGAGACTCATGGTGGCGCGAGAGGGCGCTGAGCGCAAGAGAGGTGCTGTAATCGCGGAGCAGACCAAGGAGGTTGGAGCCATAGAGTTTCCTACAATACTTTATGGTTGGAGCAGACAGCTTCGTGAGCAGCCTCTGTAGCAGTTATTTCCGTGAGCCTTCATATCGCGCAATTTCGTTGTGATTGTAGAAGGCGAATTTAGTAAATTGCTGTTTCAGCCACCATAAGCTGAATTTAGAGCATAAGAGCGTTCCTGTTAGCGCTTCTGTATGGGTGTAGTTTCCTGCAGCTCTGGCTGTTGGTCGCTAACGTGTGCTTCTGTTCGGTGTGCGTATATATATAATATATATATATATATATATATATATATATATATATATATATATATAATATATATAGAGAGAGAGAGAGAGAGAGAGAGAGAGAGAGAGAGAGAGAGCGAGGCTTGTCGATCGTCTGCCACCAGATTTGCGAACAAGGATACAGCTATCCGCACGGGGGCCATCGTTATTGACGCGCGTTAGAAATAACGCCTCGTCTCCTGGACCCATCGTGTTTTCGCAGTTCTCTTCGGCAAACATTGCTCCAAATCACGACCGCCGAGTCGCGGGATTAGGCAGAAAACAACGCAGGATAACGAGGTACAGAAGCAGGTACCATACTTTCTTTCTCCTTACCGCGAACGTTGTGGTAGAGCACCTCAGAATGCCACGGCCCTCTAAGTATTTCATCGCTCTATACAACCACCTCGCCCACATTGCCGCGCGCTGCTGACGGCGCACTTGCCAGTTTTCTAGCACACGCAAGCACCAAACCATTTCAGGGCTGCTTGCGCGCGATTGGAGCAATAGAACTTCCTTTCCCGATCGCCCTCGCCGAATCTGTTACCCTTGCCCCTTGATTTTAAACGCCTAAACGTATACGACGAAGATTCTGTCAGCTCTAAAGGTCACCGTTAAAGGTATACACGAGCCATATACCTTTAATTTTAGGTTGTAACCTCTGTGAATCAGCATGTAAACCTTTAAAACTTGGGAAGACAAAAAACACAAAAACGTGGACCCACGTAACCTATAGGATAAAGGATAAATTTTGGCAAAGGTATACATAGAGGATACGCGGTTAAGAGTGTAGGGTTTTACGAACAAAAACCACGATATGATTACCAGGCACGCCGTAGTGGAGGGCTTCGGAAATTTAGACCACCTGGTATTCCTTAAAGTGCACTGACATCGGACAGTAAAAAGCTCTCTAGCATTTCGCTTCCATGTATATGCGACCGCCCCGGCCGAGATTGAGCCCGCGACCCTTTGGGTAGAATGCCGAGCACCGTAACTTGCTAAGATTGAATACTGCGCGCGTTGGTATAGCATCACCGTAGGTTGTATAGCGCAACGGATCGACGGGACACAAGAAGGATACACAAATAGAGAGCTAACTTTCAACAATGAAATTTATTTCCTTTTCCGCGGAATAACTACGGAAATATAAACGTGGGGAGAGCGAGCGACAGAAGACACCGTAACCACTGTACCACCGCAGTGTTCAACTTATGGTCCAAGTAACTTCGAGAGCATCATTGGAGCGCGATCGAATGAAGGCTTTGTGGCTGTTAAAGCAGCGGAGAGTCCGCATTGGCGATATCAGCTAACGCTACTCATATAACCATGACTGGTCGACATTAGATGACTCGTCAACATCAGTCACTGCTGCTTATTTGCGAGTAATTACAGTAAGCTGCTGGCGATATGTGAGTAAACACGGTAAGTCTGGTCACCACAGATTGTCGTTTGTCGTTCAGATAGAGGGGGCAGAAGAAAGGGGGGTGGTTGCGAGGAAGATAGACTAGGATGTTCAATCGCATATAAAAATACTCCTGTACCATGTTTCGGGTTCCACGTTAAGGAGCCCCCGAGGGTCGAAACCGATCCGGAGCCCCCCCAACCACTGCGGCGTCTCCTACGAATCCCTGAAGCTGTTTCCGAACGTAAAACCTATTCATTTCACAAACCTCACTTGCTGCTTCTGTATGGTAGACTACACAATAAGAAAAAAATGAGTATGTGTGACTCCTTTCGGGTAGTCCTGGCTTGCCACGTATATGACTCTCTTTAAAGAGACACGTTAACTCTCTTGTGGGTCACACGACTCTCCGAAGAGACTACAATGACCCCCAAAAAGAGTTGGCGTGCCTCTTTAAAGAGAGTCATATACGTGACAAGCCAGAACTCCCAAAAAAGAGTCAAATGACTCTTTTTTTTTCTTAGAGTGTAGGAAATGTGCGTAATAATGTCCGTAATAATGTATTTAGTCATTATAGAGATGAATCATCACGTGTGGGCAACATAATAGATAACACATCATAATAACTATGACATACACATAACAAGTGACCTTTAAAGTGATAGGAACATAAACGCCTGAATTTTCTTTTGCATTGCCTTGGTGTTACTTAAATTGTCTATTTTATGTGCAACGCATCATTTGTTTTGGTGCTACTGTGAGGACATTGAGGTGTGCGAGCGCACGCGCACTCGCACACGCACATACGCGCTCGCACACGCGCGCGCGCGCGTGTGTGTGTGTGTGTGTGTGTGTGTGTGTGTGTGTGTGTGTGTGTGTGTGTGTGTGTGGTGTGTGTGTGGTGTGTGTGTGTGTGTGTGTGTGTGTGTGTGTGTGCGTGTGTGTGTGTGTGTGTGTGTGTGTGTGTGTGTGTGTGCGTCCCTGGTGCTTTTTGTGCTGGTGTTACTTTAAGAGTGCTGTCTGACCGTTTTTAATCGCCCTGTTCCGTTACTACTTGTGTTGCTGTGCGAAAACTGTAAGTTGTATTTTCGATGCCTTCAAGAGCTTAGGAATATCTGGCGCCAACATCTCCTCTTACCATATCAATAAAAAGAATAGGTGGACTAGGATGAAACAAATATACAGTGGTTAGCGGGATGTTGCATTGTTGAGAAAGCTATAGGAACTTGTTTTCACTTCGCTAGAGCACATATTTGGGTTATCTAGGAGGTCATTCTTAATCACACAATAATAGCCCTTAAACAAGGAACTAATGAATAGACACTGTGAAGAGCGCTTTGTTGGTGTTCCGTCTCTCATATGCCTTTATTTTTTTTTTAGATGACCCCATTCCTTACATGGCGTTGCCCTGCTAAACTTATTTTTTCGGGACATACTTTGCCTCCGTATCTTATAATCTTTTTTTTTTTTTTGGGGGGGGGGATGAAAATTCAGTGAACAGAGAACTCCGTTGAGTCAACGTTTCGACAAGCGCAAAATGGAGTTCATTTCCGAACGATATTAGCCGTAGTCAAGTACGAGTAGTTTTTGCAGCTTTGAAGCCTTGTTTTTGGCAGATCTCTAGTACTTTAGTTTATATAAATTTGTGTTACTTACAAATGAATCGCAATATTTTTCTACCTCTCTAGAGACTAAAGCGTAACAATCTCAAGAACATAGAGCTTATCATTTTCACCATGCTTGTACATATGATTCATAACACCGCGTGCGCCGAGGCAACTGTTGTTCCCTTAGCCTCACAAACAGAGCCGCGCATTTGCGTTCCGTCGGGACTCAACACTGTTATGCAAGGAAGAGTGACTTCTTTTTATACGCAAACAAAAATCGTGAAACGCGATGATGGTATAGCAACAGAACGCCTCCCACACTTTCCAAGGGCCCAAACACACAAGTCCACAAAGATACGCTCGTACAAAGAAAGGAAAGGCCCCCTTCCTACCCAAAAAAACTCCCGCTGTTGTCGCCAGAGGGCGCCGTTGTCGGCAGCAGCAGCGGCGGCGGCGGAATAACGCCATTTCCCGTGAGAAATCGCGAGGTGTCAAGTTGATCCAGATAAATCGCTCAGCGAGCGCGAATGCTAGCCTGCCTGCTCGCCTGCGGGCTTTTTTCGATCGCCGCTGGCGTAGTCAGGCCAGGAGGCCGCAGCGGCGGTGCGCGGGCAGCCGACCAGTGGCCCGTTTCCCTCCCTTCCTCCCTCTCTCTCTCTCTCTCTCTCTCTCTCTTTACAAGGCCTTCTCTTATAGTTAGGTCCCTGGCGGCTTTCGACTTCTAAAACACGCAGCTGTCTTTGTAAGGCTTGCACTATACGAACTTCTCAGCATGCGTTTTGCTTGTTTCTTTCTTCCTTCATCGGGTAAACCGTTAGACTGGCCGTAACTCACGGCTTCTGCGGGATCGTTATAGCGGCTCCGTCGCGAGACGTTTACCGAACGCGGCCGGTGATGCCAGCCTGTTACTATTAAGATTGATCAACAGCGGCAAGGGAAAGACCGGTGCGCGCGCGATCGGGGCTGCAGCTATTAATTGCCCGTTTAGTGAGCGACGCACCAAACGAAAGGATGGATCGTTACGGCGAGCAACCTGGAGCAGTGACCCCTTCGTTCTCCGCGTTGTTTTACTAACTGCGTTAAAGCAAGCGGTGGGGGGAGGAGGGAGGGGGGGTCTGCGCAGAGGAAGTGGGTTCTTGTTCTTTCTGTTCTCGCCTCGTTGTTCGCGAATTCGCCCTTCTTTGATGGAGTCAACAGATTCGATCGCGCATTAACGGGACACAAAAAAGTGCACCAGCTTGATCCTGTCGCTAATGACGACGCTTACAATGCGGCCAGAACTATAGCGGAGGCCCCATTCAGGCAAGGGCTTTACCGGGAGAAAAGGTGTTCACACGTGGACAATTGGGCCATTCTTTTACAAAGCGTTTCTTTCCTAAGCGCTCTTTGCTATTGACTTACCGCCTTGGCTAATTGAAAGCATCAAGAATGGTTCATGCTTCCTCTTGCGAATAATTCTAGCGTAACTGGACCTTTCCATCTGTATTACCCAATGAGCCGGCCATTGTTTGAACGACATCTTATGGCCACCCTGCTTTTGAACTCATTACCATCGTCCGTATAGATATTTAAATAAAATGTCCGTAATATTTTTCGCACATTGCAGTCGTGTAATCATTTCACTGCTGTCGCTCGAAGAGTAATTGCTGTGTGTTACTAAAACATGATTTTTTTTTTTCGTGTTAGCTAGTGACATCAGAAAGAAAGTGTCTTGGGTTTATTTACAGCTGCTTTGTATTTGGGTTATCTACTTCATAAATAGAGTTCCCCTTTATAGTTTGTTTACTTTGGGACCTCACTCTGAACGTGTAACTAAGGCCTGTAGACTGACCATGCGCAATAAACTGAAGCTGAAACAAATGACAAGTTGTGTCTAACTTAGAGGAAATTGTTTCTGCAAATCATACAATATATTCAAACTTTAACCCTTTCAGCCCTGGAATTTTCATTTTTGTCGGAGACTTTTTTAGCATGTATTTGCCTAATAGTTAGGACCTCAATAGACCACAAACAAAAAATTGAGCCTCTGGTGTAGGTATTTATGGATTTACAGACATGGCGTCAAATTAGGTCATCAGGGCTCAGTGGTGGTAAAATGAAAAAAAAAAGGCTTATCTTTTTCTGCTACTCACTAGAGTACACAATCAGAACCAACGTCGTATTTGGCAGTGTGGAAGTTCTTGAAACAACTTCACGGCATCGTTCCGAAAACGGCGCTTACCCGCCTCAGCTCGCCCGCCTCGGCGTCACCCATGACTTCGGTCAAGCTTCTGAGGTCAAGCTTCAAGCTTTTGATGAGTGCTCGGTCGTACGCATGCACCAAGATGAAACTACACGGTTGATTGCTGAATCGGCTACCATACAAAAGCTGTAGGCCAAGATAGCGTCAGCGCACCATTATTGTCATTATCCAGAAAAGAATTATCATTCCTTGATGCCTCCACATTTGCGCACGCCTGAGTGATCACACGTTTTCATGTATATATGTTTGGTCTGGTTTCCAATAAATCGTTGTTGAAGGTTAGCGCTTGTGTGTGTGTGTTACTCCCTATCTCGTCCTCGTCATTTCAGTTCCACGCTTTACAATATGAACAAGCTTCTTCTTCTTTGCGGCTCATGACTTCGCAAGAATGCCACAATGGTGGTGTCGTTGAACAAATACTTCCCCCAAGAACTAGCCGTTTTGGTTTCGTTTCCGAGGTGCTAGGGGAAATTTTGTGTGCCCCGCCACTGTGGTCAAGTGGTTATGGCGCTCGGCTGCTGACCCGAAGGTCGCGCGATCGAATCCCAGCCGCGGCGGCTGCATTTTCGATGGATGCGAAAATGTACTTTAGATTTAGGTGCACTTTAAAGAACCCCAGGTGGTCTAAATTTCCGGAGCCCTACATTACGGCGCCCCTCATAATCATATAGTAATTCTGGGACGTTAAACCCCAGATGTTATTATTATTATTAAATTTTGTGTGGTATCGTCTACTGACGACGCCGGGGCCGAAATGGTTAAGACATATGACGTCCTATTTCAAAAATAAGGTCATGCAAAGGTGAAGTTGTGAAAAGTTGGGAAGTTATAAGGTCAAGATAAAATCGGTTTAGGACATACCAGTCCCCGAAGTGTTCTCAGTAAAGAATTGGTATTAGAGTTGAGAATCTTCCAAATCACGCGAGGCACACTTTTTGGGTAAAGCTGCTAGAAGGAGCACCAACGTATGTCGCATAGCGCAATTCAAGGGAACGAGAAAAGGGAGTGAAAGGTGGAAGAGAGAGGAAATGGAGGGCCATCTTTCGTGAGGAGTACCCGAACCGCAACGGTGCTCAAGCGGTCCAGCGGCCGCCTCCAATGAGGGAAGTACTGGGTTCGATTCCCAGCGTCCCCGCGCACAATCTCTTTATTAACGGGAAGGAGGTGCCAAAACTGGCATTCGTATACGTCAGTGCCGTCACGTCTCCATATTATGTGGTACAGGCAGTTGAGAAGTGGGAGAAAAAAAGATATTTTGAAGATAAGAAAATGAGACATCCGTGAAGAAACCCTGGAACGCGAATCATCACGAACATAGGTGTGCGCACACGGGGGAGCAGTGGGGTCTGCACACCAACCCCCCCTAATTAGTTGAGGGCGGGGGGGGGGGGGGGGGGGGCTCCCCATAACTGTACGCAGTCGTGCCCTTTCCGCCATTGTTTAAAGTGCAGGCTTACTACCGTGCGAGCTTTGACCATAATGGCACCTGGAAGCCCCTTTATTACGTTCCAAGATTTGTTTATCACATTTGTTTATCGAGATTTGTTTATTACATTCCAAGATTAGTTCCCACGTTTACTCCCGGAGAGCCGCGGGTACTAAAGACAGACCGCTGTAAGAAGCACGTCATCGCTTTATTTTTGATTTGTCATCCATTGCGAAGCTGGCTGCGATAAATCCCCCCCGCCCAAGCTTCTACACTAAGATCACGACGTAGACCTGACATTTTGGCCGAGTCGGTTGACATTTCAGCGTCTATATATCGTCCTTTCTTCCGTTCTTGCCTTACTCGCACTGTTATGGCCAAGATAAATCTGTGCAGCAACGTGATTTTACCGATGCGCGCTAGCTATTCCGCCAGCGCGAAATGAGCAGGCCTGTATCCGCACTGAGATACTGTATCGCAACAAAACAACAACGAGCGAGTAAGTCAGAGAAAAGGCAATGACGACGAGGTCATAAAGCCTATAGCGCACAGCGTACGCGTCCTATAAAAGTATATAGGCTCATCGAGGAGCGCGCGCACGGAGTTAAATTTCGTTTTCCCCGTGCATTTCTATCGCCAAGGCTATTCCAGCCTACACGCTCGTCGCATATATGCATGCGCGAGACCGACCGTCGCAAACATATACATATCATTCGCATCTGCGGAGCCCGTTTGTTGAATCCTCCAGAAAACGCTGTCGCGGGCCTTTTACCATATATTCCGGCAAAGCAGCGCACTGTGTATGCCACAGTCAACGCTGGTGCATTCAGAGAAGCGGAATCCTGCTTATATCTGTACGCCTATATCTGTGTCTGTTGCGTCTCGTTCTCTCTTATTTTTTTTTTACCACCATTAAGGCAAGACGCTCTGCGGATGACAGAAAGAGAGAAGTCGTTCGTATCCCGTACGCTTCGCTAGGCAGGATATCAAAGTAACGCTCAGATGGGTCTTAGCGGAAACGTCTATATGTTTTCTATTTTCTCTCTCGTCCCATAAAAACGCGAGATGCTCCTTCTCACGCTCACACGGGCATTTCTTATGCGCCGTCGCTATGTTTTCTTTCGCTATTTTTTATGATTGCGCGCACTTAGTCGTCCACGCCCCAGTTGTTCTCGTCAGAGGAAAAAAAAATCATTTACATTCTTTTATCTTTCGCGGAGAGCAAATCTATTCGAAGGTCGTTCACTTCGCTCGCAACATTAGGCAGTAATTACACTTCCACTCGAAAGAATTTAAATGTGCGGTCGTGTTTCCGGCATTAAATTCTCGTTTTTGTCTTTCCTTTTTTATTGTTTCGGATTTTAAAAAGTGTACATGCTGAACTTTACCCCAAGGTCGACGTTTTATTCCACCGCAATCACAACCAGAATTAGAGGATGTTCGTCGATGTACTTTAATTAGGGGTTGCCTAGTTCATTACACTGCAATGCAAGTACGGTGTGAATACAAATATCAGGGCCCATATTCGAAAACGCGTCGCACGCTAGAATTTTTGTGAAAATGAGTTTCACCCAATCCTGATGTTGAACCTATCATTATTGAATGCAGTGAGCCAATGAATAAGAATATTTTGGGGCGAAACGTTGTGGGCGCAACTATGGGTCCCGGTGTCGAACTCGCAAACCTACTCCTTTACACCGTGCCTTCATCTTTGGTTGACTGCCATCACTAACGATGTGCTCGGCATCAGGATTGGTTAAAGTTCTTTCTCACAAAATCTGAGCCCTAATTCACGCATTCATAAAAAAAAGTCAGTTTAACCACAAGGGTGAAGCAATGAATGCGATAGCAAGAAACTGGAATGCCACACGAAGAACGACAAGCAACTCTAAACTTGCAGCGCGCCGCTGAAGCACAAAGAAGAGCGCTGGAAAAGAACGCACAGGTATACACAGGACAAGCGCAAACTAACAACTGTCACAGTTGTTACGTCTTTGTGTTTGACCAGCGTGCTGCAAGTGTCGACTATGCAGTCCACAAGTGTGGACGCTCTTGGATATTTTTCTTTTAAACTGCGGCGCGTAGAGTTACCCCTCAGTGTCTCCTGCCAAGCGGGGCCGTCTGACGCAAAGTATGCCCGGCGTTCTTTTTTACAGCGAAAGCTGTTATGAGATCACAACAAGGGCCGTTTTTGGCGCCGTAGTTGTCCGCCGCCGCCGCCGCCGCCGCCGCCAGTGTCCGTAACCACTATCACTCGAAATAAGAAAAAAATTCCAGGATGGAACGAGGTTCGAACCTGGGCCCTCTGTTTGGGAGCCCAGTGTTCTACCTCTGAGCCATGCCAGTGCTTGAAACTGTTTTGGAAAAAGACCCTATACAGGCTTCATGTCGGGAAGGAACCACATTACCAAATGTAATGTAGCGTGGTAGAAGAGTTAAATAACAACCAAGCGTCACACAACGAGAATTCTGTAACCAGGCGTCACACAATGCGAAATGCACAACGATTGGGTTGTTGAATGCTTCGAACCCATTACAAAAGGCTCTGCCATAATTATTCATCGTCATCAGCCACAGCATCAACAAAGTGCACGTAATGCCTTAGATGTGTTTAGCAGGTACTAGGGTTGTCCGCAGAATGAAGAAAAATTGCATAGTGGCTGCTTCCTTACTCCACAAAAATTATGATTTATAGCGTAGTGGGTTCCTCGCAAGTGTACTTCTATTGGTTGCCAAGGAAGCCCATAAGGCTCCTACGATCCATTTCCTCAGGGTCTCATTAAGGTAATTCCCTCTCTCTATCTCTTTCTCACGTTAGCTTATGTAATAAAGCGTGGTGGGAGAGTGACATCACGACCGGGCGTCACTAACATTAAGTAACTAGTGGGTCCGTTAAAGCTTCCAATCCATTACAAAACGCTCAGTCATAATTCTTCATCGTCATCAGCCGTCGCATCAAGAAACTGCTCATAACGCCTTACAGATGGTACCTCGCTTCTCCAACGAATGACGAGTAACGTCGTGGTGGGTGCTTCCCAACATCACAAAAATTATGATTTGTGGCGTAGTGGGTACGTTGCTAGTGCACTTGTATTAGTAGCCACAAGAGAGTTTATAACGAGCTCTAGAAATGCCACTCTTCGAGCTTTCGCTGGGACTGTGCTGCGCTTTCCGCGAAGGCCTGGCGTTTTTTTTCGTTCTACATCGCAAGTGGGTACACAAAAGCGTCACCTTGTCATGCACGTCTGAAGGGCAGTTTTTCAATTTCAAATAAAATATGGGAGCATTGCGTAATAGAGAATACGCTCAAGCTCCTCCGAGATTTGTGTACCGCCAGAGGTAAATGGTGTATATATACATAGCTCGCCCTTATTATGCCGGAATATGCATGGCGCGTGGTAGAGTCGTCTAATGGCCCGCTCACGCTAACGGCACGGCAGCTCGCCGTTTGCTGTTTGCCGTTCTCTGGCTGCCGTGCGCAAACGGTTTCATTCGCGCACGTCAGCCGTTATTTGGCGCTCGGAGAATCGGTCCGAGACCCATTTTCATGCCGTTCGCCGGCTGCCGGAGAGCGACGTGGCCAATCAGCGATGGAGGAGCAGGAGGAGCTACATCGGTTTTCCGGATCGTCTGCTTTCGGCTTTCCGCGTCCTCTGCGTCTGCCGCGAGACGCTTCGAGCTGCTTGCTTTCTAGAAGCGAAGCTCCTTAGGCCTGCATCCGGCCGTCGCCGTTGAAGCTCCGTTCTCTTAAGCATCGCTTTAGGTTGCAGTGGCCCGTGATTTAAGAGAAAATGCTTAGGCCTTGAACGGTTTGGTTCTAGCGTACCAGAAATTCAACGTTAAAAGAAATAAGCTCTGTGCACAACTGGTTATAATGGTCGTCTTCACTTTCACCACCTTTATCGAGGCTTGTGAAATGACAACCATCACTCTAGCGCGAGATAAAGGCAGACGCTCTCCCCACCCGGCGCCGGTGCAAAAAGATAATGAAATGCTGCGCACGCCGAACGCCGCGCGTGGCGTTCCGTCACCGCCGTCGAAGCTCCCCGCCGCATCACCGCTCGCACCCCACTCCCACCTGTCTCCCTCTCCCTGCGCTACGCGCCGCACACTTACTCGCTCAGTCGCTCCCGCCACCGTGCGCAGCAGACGTTCTCCCCACCCGCTCCCCACCCTACCGCCTTCATGAGAGCCAGCAGCGAGATCAGGCCCATAGTCGTTTGCGTCCCATTTCTAAGGAGCTTCGCTCATCGGTTGTATTCGTACACGGAACAAGTACTAGTTTTCGCACCGCGTTTTTCACGCTAGAAGTGCAGATGTCGTCCTTGTTATTACCAGGCAGAAAAGCGTCGCGTAAAACCGAATAACGTGTCACCAAGCTGGTGCCAGGTCAAGTGGCGCCAGCTATGGAGGACTAAAAACAACTAACAAACGCGTAATTTACGCCCTCCGAGCTTTCGGAAGCGCCCATCCCGACTCACTAAGCCTACAGCATCGGTTATTTGAGTATGGCGCCCAGAACGGTGCCGAATTGGAACGAATACTTTGCTGTCGAAGCCTAAGGACATGAATGTAAAGTGAATGGAAGCATCAGTTCGGAACATACAAGCTACAGAGCGCACGGCGGCCACTTGATAGATTCGAGGTGGACGACAACTGCTTTTGGTAGTGCGGCCATGTTTTTCGGAGGCGCGAATTGCCTTGCCGGCGAAGCTTGACGTGCACGTTGGACAGCTCTCGCGCGGGCGGCGGCGCTGATGTTCTACGGCACCGCGCCGTTACGGCAAGCTTGCTGCTAGCGTGAGCGGAAAGTAATACGGTGAGCTGCGGAGCGAGGAGTCCCTGGTTCGATTCCACGGTCGGGTGCTTAAAAACGGTTCTCTTCATATTTATTTTTTGTGCCTTCTTTATATATATATATATATATATATATATATATATATATATATATATATATATATATATATATATATATATATATATATATATATATATATATGCGGGGCATGACGGCGACGGCAACGGTGATGGCAAAAATTATCCGAGAGTGTCCATACAATTGCTATCGTAATAGAGAGAGCTAATAAAACGAGATAAAGGCAGAAGTTCAACCAGAATTGTAGCATACGGTTTGCTACCCTACACTAAGGGGAGGGGAAAGGGAAAGAAAGATGGAAAGGAAATAAAATACTGAATACTAGGCGAGTTGGAAATCCATACTCGATACACCCGCCACGGTGGTCTAGTGGTTATGGTGCTCGACTGCTGACTGCCGGGTCGAATCCCGGCCGCATTTTCGATGGAGGCGAAAATTCTTGAGGCCCGTGGGCTTAGATTTAGGTGCACGTTAAAGAACTCCAGGTGGTCGAAATTTCCGGAGCCCTCCACTACGGCGTCTCTCATAACCACCCTTATGAAAATGTGAGACGAGTTCAAATAGAAAGTCTAATGACTTCTGACATTTCAGTCATTTGACGCTCTAATGTGTCCCTTTAGAATTTTGTAATGTATTTGAAATGCCATTCAAAAACATATTGGCCGATCATTCTGATGCGTATTAACATGTGATAGTCTGATGCGGATTAACATGTGATAGTCCGATGCGTATTAACATGTGATAGTCTAGTGAGCATGAAACGACCTTTGACATCAACACTCATTTGATTCTCTAATGTATTTCTTCAGAATTGTTTTAATGTACTCATAATGTCATTCAAAAACATATTGGCCACCTTCATTCTAATGTGTCCTTATGAGTGACTTTCTTGTGAGTATGAAACATCCTGTTTGCAATGACCCTCGGCCAAGCTTGTGCTTCGTGGCCAATGACATTCATAACATTCCTGAAACAGAACTATTACAGTGCATGATAAGATTTATGATATGTCCGGATGATAGTACGGAATCACATATTAGTTGTGCCTGACAATGTGTTTGCTGGTTGATACACATGCAGCCAAGCATCATACAAAAGTGCATGTATGCACCTTCTACGACACTTGTGCTGTACAAAGACATTTCTCAACAGAAGAAAATGGATAAAAACATTTATTGACTGGGAAACATGCAGAGGTTAAATGAAAGAAAAATATGGTGTACACCTGTCATATCTTCGTTTCGTTTAATCTGTCTACTTAACATTGATGACAGATTGCTTTTGATGCGCAGGGTCCTTGTAGGGAATCCATGTATGTGTATCCATGCATGTGTATCCTGCACGAAAGATCGCAGTAAATATATAAGAGTTGCAAAGAAAACTTTATCCAACACATCATGCACCTTAGAACACTTAGATGTACTGCCAAGGCCCCGTGCAGGTAGTTGACAAAAAGCACTTTTGTGAAGTTAGAGTTAGTCAAAATTGCATCTTATATCGCATTTCCAATAGAAACTTTCAGCAAATCCTGTAAGAAAACAGGAAAACAACACAGAAGGTCAAGTCCAGCATCAAGTATACATTAATGGAGTTACGTCTAGGGTCTTGTTTCTTTGATCTTAGAATTCCCTCAAAAAAGTTGCAATAGGTTCATGAGCAGGCGCAACATGTCGAAGCTCTTTGTAAAGATTGAAACAAATGCCTACAATAAAATATAAGCTCGACCAGGCTCACAGGTAGAACGCTCCCATCTTCGTCTGCAAGCTGTCGTCTGCTTCAGTTCCACGAACAGGTGAGATCACCGGGTACATATGTTAAGGATACCAGAAAACATTCATGAGTTGGCGCACCACACAGACCTTACAGCTCATACACAATACATACAATGTATTCAGGCAAGTCTATGTTTATATACCAGCAAGGGCCTTGAATGATGGACTCAGATTGCGCTATAAGAACAAGTATAACCTGAGCAACGGCTCATGGCAGACAACTGTAATGGTGCCATTGCAAGCCGAACTTTCAGAAACTTATGTACTTAGTAAACACTATGTGGTTGGAGAACGTAGCTTACGATATAGGTCATTTAAATGACGAAAATTACATCAGCTCTGCTACACAATATAAAATGCATAAATTGATAAAATAAGAGTATGTGTGGCCCATGTGCACACTCCATAATGCCGAGCTTTACATATTGTATTATATGATGAATTTGAGCCGTTTAGGAAAGTAATTCTAGTCGTTTTAAAGCCAATCAATGCCTGGAATATCGGTTTGAATTTGTAGTGCTGCAAGCCATAAAAAAAAAACCGTTAACCACTTTTGTCAGCCTTCTCTAAACTTCTGCACACATAGTTACATATGAGAATTTAGATTTGTTTCCCATAATAATTACTTCATAAAATTAAAGTAGCACTCTCACAATGAATGCTACGTCTTAGTCGCACAACCTGCAAATAAGAGCGCTTTATCAGTTTCATGGTGCCTTAAAAAAAGCTCACAAAAGAAACATGAACTTTAGATAAGCACATAATTGAGGTGTGCTTTTGCCACCCCAGCACAGTGGATAAAAAGCTCTTGGAACAGTGCTGCTTAACCATTACAACAACTTCTGTTAATATAAACCAGTATGCTTCAGGAAACAATATAACGACGGGAAAAATATTTCACATCATTTTTCTCAAACACAAATATTGCAACAAAGGGCACCTTGCCAAACGCAACTGGCATATTTGTCTAGAATTGATAATTATATACATCTTGTGCTCTTTCAAATTACTGTACACATGGTGTTAGTACCAGAATATAACGTAATTCACTGACTTGTATTATCTTCAAGTGGGTTCACCCAACGCAAGTTCGTTTCTCGTAGCAACGACCTTGCACAGTCAGATTAAAATCCTAACCATAGTGCAACTAACTTCTAACAAAAACAAGCGCGGTGCAGTAGTCGCGGAGAAAGCCACAAGCACACGCCACTGAAGAGCACCGCGCGCGCATGTGCAGCAGCAGCGTGTTTTTATATCTTCCTCCCCGCGTACTACATGCCAATTATTACTGAGTTTCCTGAAAAGTTACTTCATTTGTACCTGCATCATGAGAAGGCTAGGCGATGAACGTTATGTTTAAAGCAGTTCTATTTCCGAAGTGATAAGCCATCGTACAAGTAGCTTCAGGCGATGATCTCGTGCAGTATACAGCTGTAGTCGATTTCAATAACTTTCGACGACGCTAAGAAGTTTATTTACAGAATCACAACTCGGATACAAAAAATCTTGCAAATTATTCTTCCTTCGGTTTACGATCGCTTCTGAGCGGCGGAATGCCAAGAGCGGGCCACTTTCTCTCTCTCCTCGGTCGCGACCCGTCCCCTCTCCGGGAAAGAGCCATGCTCTCAGTCCTTCCCTCCTACCTCACCTCCCCCCTCCGGTCCCCTACGCCCAAAAGGGCGAGTGTTGCCCTCCCTGCGACACATACATCGCGCAGGCGTCCCCAAGGTCAACCAGTTCCCGAGTAGAGAAGCAGCAGCGGGAAGCGGGCGGGCCGAGCGACAGGCATTCTTGGAATCGAAAAACAGCCAAGGAAGAAGAGCGCCATGACAAGAAACGCTTGCGTTACAGAAGCGAGCGGAGTATCGCGCAAAGCAACGCGCCTTCATCCACCCGTTGCAGTTGTAGGTAGTGAACGCACATGGTGAGTGCTTCATACAACCGTATAAAGTACACAGAAAGCATTGAGCATAGCGTAAAACATACCTGTCTATCATCCTTCCTCTGGCCATCATCCCCGCAGAGTGAACACACCGCCCAGACGATCACACTCGGTTCCTGCGTAAAAGACGTCATGTAATGAAGTAACCTAGCTGTGTAATTCAGAAATATTCTAGAACTTACCAAAATCAGGCATCCACTGTGCACTCTTCAGCTTTACAGTCCACAATGTACCGTACACTCGGCGACAGTCTTGTCAAAAGGCTGCTGTACGTCCGCACTCGCCTTCAGTCACGAGACTAGGACCTAGATCGTCTTGGAAGGTACACTTGACATTGAATCAAGTGACCAACGTGCATAATCGATAAACGTGGTAACGAAGCATTGCAGAACACAGCATGGCACACACACACACAAACCGCGCGCATCGTGCACCCGTCAAACAACTAAAGCGCCCCCAAGGACAACTTTTCTTGGCAATGAAGGGAAGGCTACGGGGGCGGAGCTACTGCACATGTACTGCTCCGCGAAATAGTCCGGTTCGGCGCGCGTTTCGAATTTAGTTTTGGTTTGTGAACCTTCCGTACCTCATGTGACGGCCTTTTCATTGTTCGAGCGGCCGTCTCAGGCTTATACAGCCATTTGCTAGTGAAATTCGTCAGAAGCTCCCTAGGCGAGTCGTCGGGAAAGGTGGAGGGTGACGAGCGCTCACTTGAAGACGAAGGCGCTATTTGACTGTGAGGTGCACGTAAAAGGTGCGACGTTTTCACAAGTGCAAAAACGCGAAATGACGCTGCATAAATCAAAACAAATATCTCCTTGGTGCGCGCTGACCCTCTCTTCAAACAGCGCTCCGTAGAAAATAAAGCAATGTTGTTGTTTTTATTTGTCACTGTACATAAAAAAAGTGTATTTATGGCTTTTTTTAACCCGTGTGTGCATGTTGGGAATGTGTTATGGCTGTTCGATTTTGTTATACAACTATACATTTTGTTTTGTCAAAAGAAACGCTTTTTTGTTTCAAGTTACTGCCCTCTCCCGTGGATAGAAAGAGGTAGGGATTATGATAGGAGGAGGGAATGGGTAGGGTGTGATAGGCGACACCCAACGTTGCACACAGAGGAGGTGAATGGGACAAGGAAGGAGTGAAGGGAGAGAGGAGTTGACGCCGTGGAGAACGGAAGAGAGTCGCGTGGAGACGACATTACGAGGAGGCGGGGCGGGAGAAGGATGTACGCGACGTTGGGCCAAATCGAACTTTGGTTGTCGGCTGCTTCTGACCAGCGTTGCAACAGCGAGGAGAGATAGAGACAGTAGTTTGAGGTTGGGAAAAACGCTTGTCCGCGTATCTTTGCAACCAACAACATTGTTTTGGACATATATGTAAGTGCACCATGCATAAGAACAGTCCCTAATTTTTATCACAACAATAACGAACTTTTTTTCTGTACGTCACCCATTGTCTACAGTTCCAATTCTTCTCCGCCCCCCAAAATCCTTCGCGACGCCGTGCGGGTAATCCCCACTCTCCTCCGTTAATATCTACTGGACAAATGGGCAACACGGGCCACTGAGCGAGTGTTCGCAGTGTCACTTGATCATATCTGTTCATATTTGCATATGTGATCGACTCATGCCTTTTAAAAATAAGGAAATGCTTACTTCTATTATACGGCAGGTAATATAATGAACATTGCTGCGGTCGTCAGCAATTCTTCGATCGCCGGTGCATGGGCGATATATGTAAAATATTTACGCATTCTACTGAAACACGATATTTGTGTACATTGCAACACAAATTGTTTATTGCTTGTAGTCTCTGAAAGACGAACTTGTCTATTGTGACAAACTGATTTTACGGTGGCGATTAAGGCTATTTAACTTCTTTGTTGTGATGCCCGTTTTGACATTAGGAACGGCAACTGAAAGTCTGAACACTTCAGTCACCAGAAATTAAAGTGCACATGGTCATTTGACTCTCCGATGTACACTTAATGTTAAACGACATTAGGCTTTGCGTGTCTAATGTCTGTCTAGTGACTCATTAGGAGCGCACCTAGTCGACACTAGACACTCAAGACTCATTTTCATAAGGGCAGATCGCGGTTTATGGACGCTAAACCCCAACAATTACTAATTCATACTCGAACTGAAGGGCGCAAAAACAAAGAAAGAGAAGTGAACGATACGAGCGCAGTGTAACAAATGAATTCAATCACAGAAAGGCGAAAATATGCAAGCAGAGCAAATGTGGCAACAAATCTTTAGGTTGCGTTTCGATGTCCTGCTTATATATTTTTACTTGTCATTTACATTAACTTTAACTGCTAGATTGCGCTCATTTAGTTCACTTTTCGTCCTTTGTGTTTGACGCCCTGCAGTTTGATTACGCGGGTTTGTCTTCTTTCATACTTTGTCCTCGGCGGGGCGTAGTATCTGGTAATCCAGCAAAATATAGTACGTCAGACCTTGGCAGCGGCGCGATCAGTGCATGAGGCGGGTGCGCATAGGTCACTGAAAGCTGGCCGGATGCGCCGAGAAATATATCCCCGACGCGGGCACACAGGTGTGTCAGTCACAGTAAGGATGCCTTCAGGCTGATTATCTTGTTTGTGATATCCTACGCATTACACGCGGTTCCAAAAACAGTGCATGTATACTGGCAGCCCTGTAATCAGTGATGTAGTGGGCCAATTATGCAAGCGTAATGAATCGATGCGCACGAAAACCTCGAGCAGGTGTTGTCCTCATCCGAAGGCAGAACAGCTGGGTTGACGCAATTAGGCTAATTAGCAGCGTTGCCAATTTACGTTTGGCCAGAGTGTGCTATATTTCTCTTTCGGACAGTTTCTGTTGCTACTCGTGAGCTGATTCGCAATGTTTATACGTCGAACGTTGATTTCTATGTGGATATTAAGTGGGGAGACGTGCACTGCGATTTGCTGGACATGTCATGCTCTGCGTGCAGGTACTCGACAATCACGTTCCTGTAAAAGCAGCGAGATGTTTTGCGACGCAAGAGGGGAAGTGTGTGAGGGGGGAGGTGTATGACAAGAGCTATACTCGATTAGTACTCGCTGTTCGTTGCAAGATACCCCCCCCCCCCCGCCTTTTCTTTTTACCCTCTGGCCATCAGTGCGACGCGCTTGCGTTCCACTTGAATTCGCTATAACGAACTCTACCAACCTGAATTACCAACTTCCCCAACAGTCTATTCTCTAACTACGGCGTTGTGTTTTCATAGCTTATTACACCCGCTCGCGTAAATGCAGTCCACTGAAAAAGTAATGCGACGCTGGTTCACGTCATTGCCGCTGTTGTGACCATGGATCGATGCTATACTGATCAACGTTCTATTACTCAGTCATACTGAGGTAAATTATAACGCACACACTGATGTTCGAGGAAGTTAGAAATTTCAGATTACTTTTTTGTGCCAAGCCCTCGCCTACTCTATGAAAAGTGATAGTTATTACGTCTTGCTCGAGCCCCTAACTTTCTATATAACATGACATGATTGCCTTCTTGTGCTGGAGGTTAAACAATGCTGTAGCGCCTCCGCCTAACTCCGCGTATTATACAAGAATAAAAAAAAAGTCACGTTTGCCATTCAGTGATGAGTATAGCTACTGGAGATTACTAGTGGGCTTGGGCAAACAATGCCTCGAATCTATCGATTTTATCCGATACATTGTGCAACAACACCCATCATGAATTTATCGATATAAAATCGATATATTCGAATCGGTGTTAACCCTGACGAACCTACAGAGTCGGAAACACGGGCACGTTACCGGCCTCAATTACCGCCCCACATCGCGTTTGGCGAAGAGACGAGCGATGGCTACGGCGCAGCGGCGTCTCTAATCTGTCTCGAAACAGAGCAATCGGCAAACAAAACGTACAGCATTTCCAACAATGACGGTTCACCGTGCATGCACGTATAAGGTCGTCTCAAATTCCGTTGCACAGAGCGGTTCTCTTTGTTGCTTCTCGTCTCCGAACAAGACGTCCAAAAGACGTCCTTAATAAATAGCAAGAAAGAAAGAAAGAAAGAAAGAAAGAAAGAAAGAAAGAAAGAAAGAAAGAAAGAAAGAAAGAAAGAAAGAGAATCGCGAGTGGAGGAGCCATTCTTCCGCATGCGCGCCCGCGGAACAAATTAGAAGCGTGGCAGCGAGGGAGTTGTGCACGCCGCAAACCTAGCTGAAAAGCGGCTCTCTGGCTGCGCCCGCGGACATGACGACGACAACGCAGCGGCGACGATCAAAGAGCCGCAAGGCACGCTGCGAATCCCAAACCCCGAGACTTGCTTGCCCTTTCCCAGTCCAACTCTTTCTAACTCTCGTTCCTTCCCCAACCCTCCCCACACCTTCATATTCTCTCTCTCTCTCTCTCTCTCTCGCGGTATCTCGGTCGCTTCGGCGAAGCTTTGTCGTGCTCCTCGAGCTCATGCCGCTTGTTTCCGTTTTCTGCCGGAAATTCCCCAGCCGAGCACGTCGAGCTGGCTTCCTCGCTATTGTCATGAATTCGCCTTGTACGAATGCTCATTTCTTTTTTGTTTCCGTTTCTGAACGTAGTTCGCCAAACTGTTCTTCCCATACTAAATACGGCCCCGGTACGCTTCGCGTGCATTCTCCTGAGGTACGTTATTCGAACAAGCTATGAAAGCGAAGCGTTTCTTGTGCCACGACGACCGCGCGCGCGGTGGTGTCTACACATGCGTATACAGTATATCCCGAAACCCGCATCGCCTGCACGTTCTGCCTAAGATCAACAACTATTCGCTGAAATAGCTGCAATAATTAACTAAGTGAAGCGATATACAACGACAGAGAAACGATAGGTTGGAATGTCGACGCGTATAACGGCATCTTGAAAGCTTTTATGTGTTGTGCGCGGCCCCTTGACACAAAAGGAGAGTCTATCCGGGATCCGGAGAGAGGTCCAGGCTATAACAGAAACATGCGTCGTGGTTCACAAGATGTCAGTACGGGTGTCACTGACGAGATATCGAACCGGGGAAGCTAGTTTAACAACGATGCTTTAAAAGATATTCAGGTCATGGCAGCATTCTGGGACTCCTTAAAATGTGCGGTTATCCCGAAACTTTATTTTGCCTCATAGAATGCAACTTATGCGAAACAGTCGGAGCGAGATCAGAGCCACTAGATAAATGTATAGAAAGCTGACTTCTAGTCTTTCTAAATTTACTTCCAGTGGCACACTACAACATTTGACTAATACAAGTCGTTATATAACAAACACGGCCAAAACGTGGAAAGAAAGTGCAATCACTGATATTCTTTTTTTATCACCAATATTGTGCACTGTAGGGTTTCTGCGAAAAAAAGCTATTCTATGATGGAATGCGGCTTACGGAATTCTTAATGTTCTACGTATGCATAGGCTCGCAAAATATTTTGGTTTGGTTTCGAGAGTCCACTCAGCATGACTTCTCAAAGTTCCTGCTGTAGTAGTTGGTAATAAAAATAAATACCGTTATTAAACGGCCATCATCTAAGAACAGCGTCTAGGAACAAAAATGGTACCGACACTCCGAGTCTGTGTACACACGACATCCCAATTCGCAGAGGAGTCACCATTCCAATCATCTCCACGACGGCAACAGGACAAACAGTGCAACAGCGAGCGGCGGCATTCTTCAAAGGCAAGAACACTTAACTCCCTCGCTGCCTTCTTCGCCCAACAGGAATGTCCTTGGGACCAAAAACGGGCGCTCTGTCTGAGCCGGTGCATGTTTGCGCCAAGGGCCCCCAACTCTCCGAGTTTGCGCCTGCAGCACGCTGTGTCCTGTGATGTTGACTCAGGCTCCCGGTCCAGCCATTGGCGCCGGTCTGTTGCTGATGCTCCTATAACTATGCACCATGCCCACTCGGCTGAGGGAAGGCAATCACGGAATGCGCCCGGAACAGACACACACGCACATATGTACACATACACATGCATGCGCGAGCGCCTCCTTCGTCCAATCGCGCGGCCTCTTTAGAATGCCGAGCGGTGAAGTCATCGAGGAGGCGGCTGCAGCGTGCGTGGCATCGCATTTAATGGCGCTGCTCCGTTTTCGCGAAGAAGAAGAAGAGATTCCGACCTCTCGAATCGCAGACGATGATGCAAATGCGTTCCGGTCCGCGGAACGATATCCTCGTTATGCGCCACGGCTGCCGTCGTCCGGCAGTTTGCCATTTGCAGAAAATCAAGGCCTTCATACGCTCACAGGAGCGCAAAACTTCACGGCTGAGAAATATTACAGTCGAAGCCATCAAGTGGTAAACTTAAAAGAATACTGTAAATTGACTGATTATTATCGATGCTGACTGTTGGGAGTGTCCTTTTGAGGGCCGAGTTGGAGGCACTCGGCTTCAAACGTGTACTGACGCGACATCTTCAATTTTTTTTTCTGCGTTAATTTAACAGGTTATATTCGCAAAAGCGCCTTACGATGGAAATCCAAACCACTCGGAAGCAATATATTCGGAACAACTCGGAAGCAACCGCAATCAAACTTTGCAACTTGATATCTCGGAGCACAGACGTCCTAGGAGAATTCTTCCAAATGGAACTGCGTAGAAACGCGACTGCCTCCAACTTTTTCATAAAAGCATGCCCGCTTGCTGCAATCACTAAAAAGATAATTATTCAACCTTAGTTAATTTAGTGGTTTACAGCGATTATTATTGCCTCACTGTGTACCCCTGGGTACATAGCTTATCTGAAAAGGTGCTTTTCATGTTCTTCCCAGTGCTGAATTAAAAAAAAAAACATAAATCTAAACCCTGAACAACCGGTATATTAAGGGCGGCCAACCCAACCGTAATGATCACTTATGAACGAGACGGCTTTGTTACTTCGGTCAATGCAGCTCCTATATAAGCTGATATAGTAGGTCATTAACGGTGCTTGAATCCTCGCATGTATATACAGAGTTCAATAATTTGGCGCGACGCAAAATCGGGACACTCATTTCAGTACTCGAGTCTCAACAGGAATAATCTGCAGCAGAGGTGAACTGAAATGTTCACTTTTATTCATAACACATTCACGAAATCGCGGTCGAAAATTCGGTCGTGTTTATGCACACGTAGATGCAGTTCTGCTGGAGGTAGATGCGGATAGTTCAGAGGAGCGAAAAAAATACACAAGACGGAAATTGGACGGGGAAAATTTTGTACTTTTTAGGAATCAATAACTTGTTCCAAGTTAGAGGCAAAAGAAAAAATCGCAAATGTTAAGAAGCATACAGCAATTACGCCATTAATCGCAGGCTTTTCATAGGGAAAATTAGACGGGAACACAGAGTAATATTTAGCGTAACCGTCGGGAGCATCTGTCATTAACGGTATAAGACAAAAGATAAGGCTACCCTTAGGTAACTGCGATAATTCACCAAGGCGGTTGTAAAAATATAAAGATGAAGATTGCCAAAAACGCATATCAAGCAAATACTAACAAAAATCTAAAGCTATACACTGAGTACGAATACTGTAATTCCGTTAAAATTAAACAAAAAATCGAATAAAAGTCTGAGGCGGTGGTAACTGAGAAGTTGAAGTCCGCAGACGCACGTCTACCCGGAACTCGGGCGCCAGTTCGTCGCTGCGCAACGCACGTGGCCTCGCGGCCACCGGCTTGGCTTGGCTGAACTGCGATCCCGGAACGTTTGCCGGGGAGCGTTGCCAGCCGGCCTGCACGGAGGTGCTCTTGTCCGCGGAGGACGGCTGAACGCTAGTCTGCTGATTATCGCTCGTCATGGACACCGGTGACTGAATCATGACGGGGCTAATTACTGCACGCGCGAAAGAAAGAAAAGAAGAAAGAAAGAGAAAGAAAGAAAGAAAGAAAGAAGAAAGGAAGAAGAAGAAAGAAAGAAAGAAAGAAAGAAAGAAAGAAGGAAAGAAAGAAAGAAGGAAGGAAAGAAAGAAGGAAAGAAGGAAAGAAGGAAAGAAAGAAAGTAAGAAAGAAGGAAAGAAAGAAAGAAAGAAAGAAAGAAGAAAGAAAAAGAAAGAAAGAAAGAAAGAAGAAAGAAAGAAAGAAAGAAAGAAAGAAAGAAAGAAAGAAAGAAACGTCACAACGAAGTGTTGAGAATCATTTAACACACTCTAAACCCATCACAAGAACGTGTCCCCACTAAAGGAACGCCTGGAAGATAAAATACTGGTGCTGCATCGAGTTCCATGCGTCTTTTTGTTTATTTAGCTCTACATCAAAAGTAGGCCATGAACTTATAGTCACTCATTTTTTAAGCGGCAGTTCTGCCGCATGCGCAAATATTGTGTGGATCGATATGGGCTGCTTTATAGAACTGTTAGTGTTAATATGATACAAAAGCTTTTTTTCTATTCTTCTGTATTCGCAGTTTTTTTTCTTCCTTTGCGAGTGAACGCAGTGTTTGTTTTGCAAAAGCTGTTCACTGAGGACAGCGGCGCAGACGGCTGCCTTGCTTGATCACTGATACTATATTCGAGAGATCATAGACTGCAATGAGAAGCAACAGATACATTCAGAATTCCTGGTTTGTTCAAAAGCTGACAGGTTTGCTCATGGTTTATGTATATTGACCAAGCTTTCGAGGTAGTGAAAATAAAAAAAAGAATACAATTACCAAAATAAAAAAGGATAGCATGAACAGGTAAAAAAGAAAAAAGAAAAAGACTCTAAATCCAACTTTCGTTTTGTTCTTTGCCTGCCTTCCTTTCATTGTCATCTTAACGCTATAAACGGAAGATGAATGTTGCTGATTCAATCACTTAAACAAGCCATTTTAAACCAAACATAAACGGGTCGTAACCTTTATGGCGTCTTGCTGCACGCGAACCAAGAAGAAAACGCATTTTCTATCAAAACGAGGTGTAAACTCACGCGCGGGGCCCTCTAAAGTGCTGCTTATAAGTACTCACTCTTTCATAATAGCGTCAGGCTCCCTGGACATCCTCTTCCTGCAGTCCAAGGAAAACGATTATTATTTTTAGATAAGGCGACAGAGAGCGAAGCAACTTGAGGCGATCTATAAGGGCGACTGCGTAAGCTTTTAAGGTAGCTCATACAAAACATGAAGGACATTATCTTTTTAAAGGACACCGTTATGGAACTTTAAGAGGAAGCTCAAGTTACGGCTTCCATCAAAATACGCTTTAATCGAGAATTTTCTTTTTTTCTCGACGCTTTCAGTGAGTGCAGGAAGTGCAGCTTTAGGCAGTTACTTCTTTACAACGTTCGATGAGAATTTCGGGAAAAATCTCTTCGCGGAGGAAGAATATCGACATTATCCATAATAATCTAGTGTGGACAAAGCTATTAGTATTATATGTCCTACACAAATTAG
>NC_051181.1:141531337-141558177 GCF_013339695.2 Rhipicephalus sanguineus | reverse complement strand
GTCCTCACTCCCTTCCGTCACGAGACTAGGACCTACGTCTTGGAATGTACACTTGACATTGAATCAAGTGACCAACGTGCATAATCGATAAACGTGGTAACGAAGCATTGCAGAACACAGCATGGCACACACACACACAAACCGCGCGCATCGTGCACCCGTCAAACAACTAAGCGCCCCCAAGGACAACTTTTCTTGGCAATGAAGGGAGGCTACGGTGGCGAGCTACTGCACATGTAACTGCTCCGCGAAATAGTCCGTTTCGGCGCGCGTTTCGAATTTAGTTTTGGTTTGTGAACCTTCCGTACCTCATTTGACGGCCTTTTCATTGTTCGAGCGGCCGTCTCAGGCTTATACAGCCATTTGCTAGTGAAATTCGTCAGAAGCTCCCTAGGCGAGTCGTCGGGAAAGGTGGAGGGTGACGAGCGCTCACTTGAAGACGAAGGCGCTATTTGACTGTGAGGTGCACGTAAAAGTTGCGACTTGTTTTCACAAGTGCAAAAACGCGAAATGACGCTGCATAATCAAAACAAATATCTCCTTGGTGCGCGCTGACCCTCTCTTCAAACAGCGCTCCGTAGAAAATAAAGCATGTTGTTGTTTTTATTTGTCACTGTACATAAAAAATGTATTTATGGCTTTTTTTAACCCGTGTGTGCATGTTGGGAATGTGTTTATGCTGGTTCGATTTTGTTATACAACTATACATTTTTGTTTTGTCAAAAGAAACGCTTTTTTGTTTCAAGTTACTGCCCTCTCCCGTGGATAGAAAGAGGTAGGGATTATGATAGGAGGAGGGAATGGGTAGGTGTTATAGGCGACACCCAACGTTGCCACACAGAGGAGGTGAATGGGACAAGGAAGGAGTGATGGAGAGAGGAGTTTGACGCCGTGGAGAACGGAAGAGAGTCGCGTGGAGACGACATTACGAGGAGGCGGGGCGGGAGAGGATGTACGCGACGTTGGCCCAATCGAACTTTGGTTGTCGGCTGCTTCTGACCAGCTTTGCAACAGCGAGAGAGATAGAGACAAGTAGTTTGAGGTTGGGAAAAACGCTTGTCCGCGTATCTTTGTCAACCAACAACATTGTTTTGGACATATATGTAATGCACCATGCATAAGAACAGTCCCTAATTTTTATCACAACAATAAACTTTTTTTCTGTACGTCACCCATTGTCTACAGTTCCAATTCTTCTCCGCCCCCCAAATCCTTCGCGACGCCGTGCGGTAATCCCCACTCTCCTCCGTTAATATCTACTGGACAATGGGCAACACGGGCCACTGAGCGATGTTCGCAGTGTCACTTGATCATATCTGTTCATATTTGCATATGTGATCGACTCATGCCTTTTAAATAAGGAATGCTTACTTCTATTATACGGCGGTAATATAATGAACATTGCTGCTGGCGGTCGTCAGCAATTCTTCGATCGCCGGTGCATGGGCGATATATTAAAATATTTACGCATTCTACTGAAACACGATATTTGTGTACATTGCAACACAAATTGTTTATTGCTTGTAGTCTCTGAAAGACGAACTTGTCTATTGTGACAAACTGATTTTACGGTGGCGATTAAGGCTATTTAACTTCTTTGTTGTGATGCCCGTTTTTGACATTAGGAACGGCAACGAAAGTCTGAACACTTCATCAGTCACCAGAAATTAAAGTGCACATGGTCATTTGACTCTCCGATGTACACTTAATGTTAACGACATTGGCTTTGCGTGTCTAATGTCTGTCTAGGACTCATTAGGAGCGCACCTAGTCGACACTAGACACTCAAGACTCTTTTCATAAGGGCAGATCGCGGTTTATATGGACGCTAACCCCAACAATTACTAATTCATACTCGAACTGAAGGGCGCAAAAAAAAGAAGAGAAGTGACGATACGAGCGCATTGTACAAATGAATTCAATCACAGAAAGGGCGAAAATATATAAGCACAGCAAATGTGGACACAAATCTTTAGGTTGCGTTTCGATGTCCTGCTTATATATTTTTACTTGTCATTTACATTAACTTTAATTGCTAGATTGCGCTCATTTCGTTCACTTTTCGTCCTTGTGTGTTTCACGCCCTGCAGTTTGATTACGCGGGTTTGTCTCTTTCATACTTTGTCCCGGCGGGGCGTAGTATCTGGTAATCCACACAATATAGTGCGTCAGACCTTGGCAGCGGCGCGATAAGTGCATGAGGCGGTGTGGCATAGGTCACTGATAGCTGTCCGGATGCGCCGATGAAATATATCCCCGAGCGGGACACAAGGTTGTCGTGCTATGAGGCTGCTAGGATTATCTTGTTTGTGATATCCTACGCATTACACGCGTTCCAAAAACAGTGCATGTATACTGCAGCCCTGTAATCAGTGATGTAGTGGGCCAATTATGCAAGCGTAATGAATCGATGCGCACGAAAACCTCGAGCAGGTGTTGTCCTCATCCGAAGGCAGAACAGCTGGGTTGACGCAATTAGGCTAATTAGCAGCGTTGCCCATTTACGTTTGGCAGTGTGCTATATTTCTCTTTCGGACAGTTTCGTTGCTACTCGTGAGCTGATTCGCAATGTTTATACGTCGAACGTTGATTTCTATGTGGATATTAAGTGGGGAGACGTGCACTGCGATTTGCTGGACATTCATGCTCTGCGTGCAGGTACTCGACAATCACGTTTCCTGTAAAAGCAGCGAGATGTTTTGCGACGCAAGAGGGGAAGTGTGTGGGGGGGAGGTGTATGACAAGAGCTATACTCCTTAGTACTCGCTGTTCGTTGCAAGAGACCCCCCCCTCCCCTCCCTTTTTTTTATACCCTCCTGGCCATCAGTGCGACGCGCTTGCGTTCCACTTGAATTCGCTATAACGAACTCTACCAACCTGAATTACCACTCCCCAACAGTCTATTCTACTAACTACGGCGTTGTGTGTTTCATAGCTTATTACAACCCGCTCGCGTAAATGCAGTCCACCGAAAAAGTAATGCGACGCTGGTTCACGTCGTTGCCGCTGTTGTGACCATGGATCGATGCTTATACTGATCAACGTTCTATAACTCAGTCATACTGAGGTAAATTATAACGCACACACTGATGTTCGAGGAAGTTAGAAATTTCAGATTCACTTTTTTGTGCCAAGGCCCTCGCCTACTCTATGAAAAGTGATAGTATTACGTCTTGCTCGAGGCCCCTAACTTTCTATATAACATGACATGATTGCCTTCTTGTGCTGGAGGTTAAACAATGCTGTAGCGCCTCCGCCTAACTCCGCGTATTATACAAGAATAAAAAAAAAAGTCACGTTTGCCATTCAGTGATGAGTATAGCTACTGGAGATTACTGGTGGGCTTGGGCAAACAATGCCTCGAATCTATCGATTTTATACCGATACATTGTGCAACAACACCCATCATGAATTTATCGATATAAAATCGATATATTCGAATCGGTGTTAACCCTGACGAACCTACAGAGTCGGAAACACGGGCACGTTACCGGCCTCAATTACCGCCCCATATCGCGTTTGGCGAAGAGACGAGCGATGGCTACGGCGCAGCGGCGTCTCTAATCTGTCTCGAAACAGAGCAATCGGCAAACAAAACGTACAGCATTTCCAACAATGACGGTTCACCGTGCATGCACGTATAAGGTCGTCTCAAATTCCGTTGCACAGAGCGGTTTCTCTTTGTTGCTTCTCGTCTCCGAACAAGACGTCCAAAGACGTCCTTAATAAATAGCAAGAAAAGAAAGAAAGAAAGAAAGAAAGAAAGAAAGAAAGAAAGAAAGAAAGAAGAAAGAGAAAGAAGAAAGAAAGAAAGAAGAAGAAAGAAAGAAGAAAGAAAAGAAAGAAGAATACGCGAGTGGAGGAGCCATTCTTCCGCATGCGCGCCCGCGAACAAATTAGAAGCGTGGCAGCGAGGGAGTTGTGCACGCCGCAAACCTAGCTGAAAAGCGGCTCTCTGGCTGCGCCCGCGGACATGACGACGACAACGCAGCGGCGACGATCAAAGAGCCGCAAGGCACGCTGCGAATCCCAAACCCCGAGACTTGCTTGTCCTTTCCCAGTCCAACTCTTTCTAACTCTCGTTCCTTCCCCAACCCTCCCCCCACCTTCATATTCTCTCTCTCTCTCTCTCTCTCTCGTTATCTCGTTCGCTTCGGCGAAGCTTTGTCGTGCTCCTCGAGCTCATGCCGCTTGTTTCCGTTTTCTGCCGGAAATTCCCCAGCCGAGCACGTCGAGCTGGCTTCCTCGCTATTGTCATGAATTCGCCTCGTACGAATGCTCATTTCTTCTTTTGTTTCCGTTTCTGAACGTAGTTCGCCAAACTGTTCTTCCCATACTAAATACGGCCCCGGTACGCTTCGCGTACATTCTCCTGAGGTACGTTATTCGAACAAGCTATGAAAGCGAAGCGTTTCTTGTGCCACGACGATCGCGCGCGCGGTGGTGTCTACACATGCGTAAACCCGCATCGCCTGCACGTTCTGCCTAAGAGCAACAACTATTCGCTGAAATAGCTGCAATAATTAACTAAGTGAAGCGATATACAACGACAGAGAAACGATAGGTTGGAATGTCGACGCGTATAACGGCATCTTGAAAGCTTTTATGTGTTGTGCGCGGCCCCTTGACACAAAAGGAGAGTGTATCCGGGATCCGGAGAGAGGTCCAGGCTATAACAGAAACATGCGTCGTGGTTCACAAGATGTCAGTACGAGTGTCACTGACGAGATATCGAACCGGGGAAGCTAGTTTAACAACGATGCTTTAAAAGATATTCAGGTCATGGCAGCATTCTGGGACTCCTTAAAATGTGCGGTTATCCCGAAACTTTATTTTGCCTTACAGAATGCAACTTATGCGAAACAGTCGGAGCGAGATCAGAGTCACTAGATAAATGTATAGAAAGCTGACTTCTAGTCTTTCTAAATTTACTTCCAGTGGCACACTACAACATTTCACTAATACAAGTCGTTATATAACAAACACGGCCAAAACGTGGAACGAAAGTGCAATCACTGATATTCTTTTTTTATCACCGATATTGTGCACTGTAGGGTTTCTGCGAAAAAAAGCTATTCTATGATGGAATGCGGCTTACGGAATTCTTAATGTTCTACGTATGCATAGGCTCGCAAAATATTTTGGTTTGGTTTCGAGAGTCCACTCAGCATGACTTCTCAAAGTTCCTGCTGTAGTAGTTGGTAATAAAAATAAATACCGTTATTAAACGGCCATCATCTAAGAACAGCGTCTAGGAACAAAAATGGTAACCGACACTCCGAGTCTGTGTACACACGACATCCCAATTCGCAGAGGAGTCACCATTCCAATCATCTCCACGACGGCAACAGGACAAACAGTGCAACAGCGAGCGGCGGCATTCTTCAAAGGCAAGAACACTTAACTCCCTCGCTGCCTTCTTCGCCCAACAGGAATGTCCTTGGGACCAAAAACGGGCGCTCTGTCTGAGCCGGTGCATGTTTGCGCCAAGGGCCCCCAACTCTCCGAGTTTGCGCCTGCAGCACGCTGTGTTCTGTGATGTTGACTCAGGCTCCCGGTCCAGCCATTGGCGCCGGTCTGTTGCTGATGCTCCTATAACTATGCACCATGCCCACTCGGCTGAGGGAAGGCAATCACGGAATGCGCCCGGAACAGACACACACGCACATATGTACACAAATGCGCACATACACATGCATGCGCGAGCGCCTCCTTCGTCCAATCGCGCGGCCTCTTTAGAATGCCGAGCGGTGAAGTCATCGAGGAGGCGGCTGCATGCAGCGTGCGTGGCATCGCATTTAATGGCGCTGCTCTCTTTTCGCGAAGAAGAAGAGATTCCGGCCTCTCGAATCGCAGACGATGATGCAAATGCGTTCCGGTCCGCGGAACGATATCCTCGTTATGTGCCCCGGCTGCCGTCGTCCGGCAGTTTGCCATTTGCAGAAAATCAAGGCCTTCATACGCTCACAGGAGCGCAAAACTTGACGGCTGAGAAATATTACAGCCGAAGCCATTAAGTGGTAAACATAAAATAATACTGCAAATTGTTTGATTATTATCGATGCTGACTGTTGGGAGTGTCCTTCTGAGGGCCGAGTTGGAGGCACTCGGCTTCGAATGTGTACTGACGGGACATCTTCATTTTTTTCTGCGTTATTTTAACAGGTTATATTCACAAAAGGTTATATTCGCCTTACGATGGAAATCCAAACAACTCGGAAGCAACCGCAATCAAACTTTGCAACTTGATATCTCGGAGCACAGGCATCCTTGGAGAATTCTTCCAAATGGAACTGCGTAGAAACGCGACTGCCTCCAACTTTTTCTTAAAAGCATGCCCGCTTGCTGCAATCACTAAAAAGATCATTATTCAACCTTAGCTGATTTAGTGGTTTACAGCAATAATTATTGCCTCACTGTGTACCCCTGGGTAGATAACTTATCTGAAAAAGTGATTTTCATGTTCTTCCCAGTGCTGAATTAAAAAAAAAACATAAATCTAAACCCTGAACAACCGGTATATTAAGGGCGGCCAACCCAACCGTAATGATCACTTATGAACGAGACGGCTTTGTTACTTCGGTCAATGCAGCTCCTATATAAGCTGATATAGTAGGTCATTAACGGTGCTTGAATCCTCGCATGTATTACAGAGTTCAATAATTTGGCGCGACGCAAAAATCGGGACACTCATTTCAGTACTCGAGTCTCAACAGGAATAATCTGCAGCAGAGGTGAACTGAAATGTTCACTTTTATTCATAACACATTCACGAAATCGCGGTCGAAAATTCGGTCGTGTTTATGCACACGTAGATGCAGTTCTGCTGGAGGTAGATGCGGATAGTTCAGAGGGGCGAAAAAAATACACAAGACGGAAATTGGACGGGGAAAATTTTGTACTTTTTAGGAATCAATAACTTGTTCCAAGTTAGAGGCAAAAGAAAAAATCGCAAATGTTAAGAAGCATACAGCAATTACGCCATTAATCGCAGGCTTTTCATAGGGAAAATTAGACGGGAACACAGAGTAATATTTAGCGTAACCGTCGGGAGCATCTGTCATTAAGTAAAACACTGTACCGGTATAAGACAAAAGATAAGGCTACCCTTAAGGTAACTGCGATAATTCACCAAGGCGGTTGTAAAAATATAAAGATGAAGATTGCCAAAAACGCATATCAAGCAAATACTAACAAAAATCTAAAGCTATACACTGAGTACGAATACTGTAATTCCGTTAAAATTAAAACAAAAAATCGAATAAAAGTCTGAGGCGGTGGTAACTGAGAAGTTGAAGTTCCGCAGACGCACGTCTACCGGAACTCGGGCGCCAGTTCGTCGCTGCGCAACGCACGTGGCCTCGCGGCCACCGGCTTGGCTTGGCTGAACTGCGATCCCGGAACGTTTGCCGGGGAGCGTTGCCAGCCGGCCTGCACGGAGGTGCTCTTGTCCGCGGAGGACGGCTGAACGCTAGTCTGCTGATTATCGCTCGTCATGGACACCGGTGACTGAATCATGACGGGGCTAATACTGCACGCGCGAAAGAAAGAAAGAAAGAAAGAAAGAAAGAAAGAAAGAAAGAAAGAAAGAAAAGGAAAGGAAAGAAAGAAAGAAAGAAAGAAAGAAAGAAAGAAAGAAAGAAGAAGGAAGAAAGAAAGAAGAAGAAGAAGAAGGAAAGAGGAAAGAAGGAAAGAAGGAAAGAACAGAAAGAAAGAGAAAGAAGAAAGAAAGAAGGAAGAAAGAAAGAAAGAAAGAAAGAAAGAAAGAAAGAAAGAAAGAAAGAAAGAAAGAAAGAAAGAAAGAAAGAAAGAAAGAAAGAAAGAAAGAAAGAAAGAAACGTCACAACGAAGTGTTGAGAATCATTTAACACACTCTAACCCATCACAAGAACGTGTCCCACTAAAGGAACGCCTGGAAGATAAAATACTGGTGCTGCATCGAGTTCCATGCGTCTTTTTGTTTGTATTTAGCTCTACATCAAAAGTAGGCCATGAACTTATAGTCAGCTCATTTTTAAGCGGCAGTTCTGCCGCATGCGCAAATATTGTGTGGATCGATATTGGGCTGCTTTTATAGAACTCGTTAGTGTTAATATTGATACAAAAGCTTTTTTTCTATTCTTCTGTATTCGCAGTTTTTTTTTCTTCCTTTGCGAGTGAACGCAGTGTTTGTTTTGCAAAGCTGTTCACTGAGGACAGCGGCGCAGACGGCTGCCTTGCTTTGATCACTTGATACTATATTTCGAGAGAATCATAGACTGCAATGAGAAGCAACAGATACATTCAGAATTTCCTGGTTTGTTCAAAAAGCTGACAGGTTTGCTCATTGGTTTATGTATATTGACCAAGCTTTCGAGGTAGTGAAAATAAAAAAAGAATACAATTACCAAAATAAAAAGGATAGCATGAACAGGTAAAAAAAAAAAAAAAGAAAAAGACTCTAAATCCAACTTTAGTTTGTTCTTTCCTGCCTGCCTTCTTTCATTGTCATCTTAACGCTATAAACGGAGATGAATTTTGCTGATTACATCACTTAAACAAGCATTTTAACCAAACATAAACGGGTCGTAACCTTTATGGTGCGTCTTGCTGCACGCGAACCAAGAAGAAAAACGCATTTTCTATCAAAACGAGCTTGTTGTAAACTCACGCGTGGCCCTCTAAAGTGCTGCTTATAAGGTACTCACTCTTTCATAATAGCGTCAGGCTCCCTGGACATCCTCTTCCTGCAGTCCAAGGAAAACGATTATTATTTTTAGATAAGGCGACAGAGAGCGAAGCAATTTGAGGCGATCTATAATGGCGACTGCGTAAGCTTTTAAGGTTAGCTCATACAAAACATGAAGGACATTATCTTTTTAAAGGACACCGGTTATGGAACTTTAAGAGGAAGCTCAAGTTACGGAGCTTCCATCAAAATACGCTTTAATCGAGAATTTTCTTTTTTCTCGAAGCTTTTCAGTGAGTGCAGGAAGTGCAGCTTTAGGCAGTTACTTCTTTACAACGTTCGATGAGAATTTTCGGGAAAAACTCTTCGCGGAGGAAGAACATCGACATTATCCATAATAATCTAGTGTGGACAAAGCTATTAGTATTATATGTCCTACACAATTATTATACGAATGTCTCCATGTGAAGTATGTCGTTGTTTGGTAAGAGGGACTTTTGCAACAGCTTGGTAACAGTGAACAAATTGCAGGTGAACGAACAAAATTTTATATAAGCCTTAGCTGCCTGATGTGTTTTAACAGATTTCGTTAACTGAAGGTTGCGATATCTACTATGTACAGAGTTGCAGTGTTACAATTGTGAACTTCGTGCTCTTGTGTACTTTCTTTTTTTTAAATTGCACTATTCGGCAATTTTCATCAAGACTACTCCCGTTACTAAGCATAACTCAGCATTTTCTCTCAAGTGCAACATATTTTGTTCAGGTCGGTTCCACGCGGTCGCCTCAAAATAGAATTTCTGCCTTGTTTGTGTATTTCAATAGACAAATCGGAGCTGGTGCGCGAGAACTACGTGTTACATTTATTGACTGAACTAAGTTTAAACAGCTCAAAGTCTGCTCACGAACTGTGCAAGTAAAAATATTAAGTTTCTTAGTAACCCTGACAAGCACACTCGTATTCCCATACAGCTATACTTATTTGCCTGGTCAAGAAGAAGAAGAAGAGGGATCTTAAACCCGGTTACTTACAAACGCATTATTCTGTATTTCCTGCGAAGGCAAAACAGATAAAATGCATCATTGAGCACACAATTAAACATTGACATCAGCATTTAGAGTTCACATTTTACACTAAGAATGGTTTTCGCAGTTTCTTCTTTATTGTTATTGTCGAGATGCACGTAAGGTGTTAATAAAAAATATTCTGGAGGCTACCCTAATAATCGACTTAAGTGTCCGGTAGTGCAACTCGCACGTCGGCACTCGCATGCTTTAGTGTATTCCTTGGGTGAATATTGTGTTTTGCACGCTGCCGAAGCGGATCTCGGAGGCCACGTAGCAAGAAGCGCTGCTCCACTATGTGCCAGAGCGATCCTAGCTGCTCACAACGTCTCAATGAAATCAATCAATTTTAATAATTATCCTGACATATAATTGGCAATTCATCTTAAGTAAAGTTACGCTCCTGATATCATGCGTATCCCACTTGAACTCTTAACAAGAACCATCGATTTCTATTTCTTAAAAGAATTTCTATGAATATTCTTAAAACTGGAAGTGAGTGCTCGACCGAACATGCTTGTAAGCGAGACAAGAATGTTACTCGATGCTCGTGGCAGTAATAAAGCGATAACGAAGTTCCCGTTCAATTCGCACCGCGTCGTGATATACTTGACTCACTCGGCCGCTTCCTGTCTGAGCCTCTGGTCGACAGTCACAGTCCCCCCTCTGAAAGAAGAAGCAATAACTCGCATGACCAGGATTTGGGTAGGATGGAGATCGTTACTAGCATGACCTTCGAAACGGGGTGGCGAGAAATAGTCCCCCAAGACTGTTCGTTACAATCACGTATTACTTCCTGTATTACAGTCTTAATTCGAATTACTACATCCGTATTACACTGTGCTCGTGTTTGTCATTGGGTTCCCGTCTTCGCACCCTTCAGCCAAGTTCAGGTATTAACCAACAAACTCAGCTAAGCAACGTTTCAATGAAAATTTGCAACTGTCACAGTAAGCGAAGCATTTACTAACGGAGCGAAGCAGAGTAGTGCACACGTATTACTTTATTTCGTCGTTATAAGAGGGAATAGATCAATTTTAGACAACAGCGTAGGCGGGTACACAGGGGGCAGGTGGGTGGGGTTGGTGTGTGTGTGGGGGGGGGGGGGGGGGCGACCCCACCGTCTCTAATCATTTATGGGGAGCGCCAAGTCTGCCCCATACCACTTCTCCTTCGAACCTGTCCTGCCACCTGCCATTGGTTAAAGTGCAAGTAGTGTGGCCAATCAAGTTTTTGATGATAACGGTGGCTGAGGAGCCCCAAGAACTGGTTACATTGCACCTCTACCGCCGGAAAGCCGCGGACCAGGGGCAGGCCATGAGGAAGAGCACGTGTTCGCTTCATTTTCATTTCTGCGTCCATTGCGAAGCTGGTTTCCTTTCGGACTCAACCGAATAGGGATCAGGAAGGGGGAGGGGGGGGGCTCACAACTTTAGAATTCAAAGGATGTGGTTTGGAATCCACCGACGGAAAGGTTCTTTTTCGTCCACTTTAATTCCTTTCAGTTTAGTTCATAAGCATCACACTACAGTAATAATAATGTCCTCTATGCCTTCCCTGGCCTAATTGTACCTTGGTTTCTGGTTTTATATGTCTATGGAGAGAGACGGCGGGAGAGGAATATGTGAGTACTTACTGCTCAGCTAGCTTCCTGAAAATGACCGTTACGTAATTAATGTTTGAAACACGCAAAGCAGATTATTTGTTAATTAGTTTTACGAAAATTTCTACTTTACCTCCTCCTTGGCCTCTGCTTACGATGTGTTTGGCTGAAAAAAATAAATAAATATGTTCTGTGTAGGCTACGCATCGTGCGATTTACTCGCGCGTCTTAATTATGATGTACTTACAGATCCTCGAAGTTCGTTCTGTGGTATGACACAAGCCGATGAATTCCTGATTAAGTTAAAACAGCGACGTTACCGAATGATATACAGAAGCTGAACTTCGCACGACAGCTAAATGGCCAGCGACGTTAATACCCGGTACCTTAAATTTCACAATGAGTAACACTACACGCATCCCATTAGAGCTTTCTTTTAGTGCACAATTTTTTTTTGTATGTGTAAACGTTATAGTGTAGATGGAAAGTCGTTAGACCAATGAAAAATCGTGGAAAGTAATAGTAGTAGACAGGCAAATCGTTATGTTGCATAGGTTAAGTTTATAGAAGAGTCTTTGCATGGAGTTGTCGTACCCTGGAGGCACAGGCTCGCCCTCGTACGTGTATGTGGTCATGGTGAACAGATATTTGGAGGCGACCAGGGATATGTAGATGGCGTAGTCGAACACTCCAACTAGAATCAGCATGGCCAGCCAGAAACCGTTCTGCAAACCAGAGCATGCAAGAGGTTCCCATGGAGAATATAGATTTCCGACAGGAAAGATTAAGAACAAAGCATTAGAAGTTAGCATGACGACAGGCAGCCACAATCTCCGCTAGCCAAACCTTACAACGCTGCCCTCCCTTTCTCCTTTCTGGGAATATTTAGTTCTTGATGATGATATGATGATGCTTATTTGTGGTGGTGATGATCTATGCGGCCGTTATCTTGGAGTGGGCAACCGACGGGAAGTCTTTGATGTAGTAATGAAAACACACAGAAAGCCAAACCGCAGTGTTTGCGAAACTTCTCGATTATTTGAAACTATTCCGATAAGATTTCGCGCATGACACGGGCAGTCGAGCTCATTCTAGATTTAACACGAGCACTAGCGATAACGCTGAAATTTTGTATCAGCTCTGCATAAAAGACGACGCGTTCTGCCGACGATCAGATTACCGACTGCCGACGACTGTGATAAGGCATAGACAACGATGCAAAGGAAAACTGAGGATTAAACGTTTAACTGCATGACCACTGACGTGGTCATGCGGTTAATCATTTACTCCCAGGTAATTATTCCCTAGTAATTAAGCCTTACAAGGATGCTGTACCTTTCAAGGTACTGTTTAGTTCGCGGCGACTTTCAGCAAAACCCCAGCGATCTGCACGACACTTCGCTTTCTTCTAATAGCCACCGTACGCTCGGCGCCTAGAGATTACCACTGGACTTCCACGTTACAAGAGTCCTTTTTTTCTTCCTACTCATTGGTTTCTGAACACTGTACTCAAAAGAACACGGCCGCATCGGCCCTGTTACATCGCAATTCAACGCGGTACAAAAATTGGTGCGTTAACTTACGACGTAGTCTAGCATTCCGTTGCACAGGATTCGAAACGATTCTTCGAACACGCTCAAAATTTTTCGGCAATTTCCTATGTTGTCAAACTGAAAGACAGCGAGAAAACGGCGTTCCTTGTTGGTATGAGCCATGCTCAAACGTGCGTCAAGCGAATAAAACATAGGACATGTGTATTCCGCTTACCATATCTATGTAATTGAGGAGATCGTTCTTGATAGCGTCGCATTTTATCAACGAGTAATCTTGGAAGGCCTGAAACAAGTGAGGAAGAAAGAGTGTGAAGCATACATGAAGACATCTTGCAAATTCGGTTTCGCAAACGGCGTTTACCTGCAAGGTTTCTCTTTCATATTATACCAGATAATTTTACTCTCGCACCCAGATTTAGTGTAGGCAGATGTCACCTAACGCCGCGGCCAATTCCGGAGCTGCGGGTTCGGTTACGCCACAGCTGACGGCATGCTATTGGTTATTCCACATGACCCGCACCTGTCCAGTTAAAGATGGCTGCCGCTACAAGCGATGAAAATTTACATGCAGCCGAACCTCGTTATAACGCAGTAGCAACGGAACCATAAGTTAGTGCTCTATATCCGACGTTCGTTGTAACTGTAGATATAAAAATTAGCTCTAACAAATCGTCAATCTGGCTCGTGCAAAAGCCCTATAGGTGCAAAAATTGATCTAAGCTTCAAACCCACTATAACTGGCTAAGCTTTGCCTGTCTCCTTGTGGTATTCCAAAATAAAGAAACCGGAACATGAGAAGATGAAATTATAACAGAACAAGGTTCGTTTCACAAAACAGACCCGAGTTCTCATTCATTTGAAGGATGTGATGTGTGGTTGGAGGAGGATGTAAAATGTAATTGTGAATTGTGTGCGTGCGTGCGTGCGTGTGTGCGCGTGTGTGCTTCTGCATTGTTTTCTCATATATTAACGCTCGCAGGCTTTCAAAATTCTCTCTTGTCTGTTCCCCCTGACGTGGTTCATATTCGTGGCAGGCCTTCACGGCGGTATTTTTCGCGGATTCCCGGGTATACTTACAAGATTCTAAAGCGTTCTAGTTTCTATTTTAGCGAGAAAAATTTGCGTCAGAATATTCAAACGTTTATGACAACATATTGAAGTGGGTTAGCTGACAGTTATTCGCGATAGCCACTCGTAGAACTTACCTTATGAACCACCTTTTTGAAACCGTCAGTATCGCTGGCAACCTTCGTTCCAAAGTCAGTTTCCTCCTTAATGGCTTGCTGTAACCATGGTAACGAAGGGTCAGAGCTGTTATTCATGGTGTTGCAATAGTCCATGATTTCGCTACACATATTTGTATAACGTTGATTAATTTTTATAGGGATTAAAGTAACCATGCTAAAAATGTACGAGCAAGACTACTAATAAGCGAACATTCAATTTTACACTAAGTTACTCCGCTAAGCAGAATTTGTCAAGATGGGGCGGATTGTTACAACAAGGCATCAATTTATTTATGCGTTGCATTTAACATTTCCGCCAGAATTGTGTGAAACGAAAACACCGTACTAATAACGCTTAAGCTTCGCCTTTAAGAGTTCAACGCGATAGCAATATCCTGCCCCTAGCGCGCACTTCGAACACTACGAGTGTTTAACAGAATGCGCGCAATAAGGTGTGTGCCTTATGTAATGGGTAGCATGCTTTAAACCAGGAGCAATTATGCGCGAGAACCTTTTTCGAAGCTGCGATGCACCCACTACGGGGTCTTAATTGAATACGCACAGTAATGTGTGTGCCTTTTGTAATGGGTGGCTGTCTTTAAACCACCAAGTCGTTATGATATTGACGTGGTGTGACGCCCGATGGCAATGTACGCTTGTACCACGCAATATTACTGCCATATTACATCTCGTACTGTGACACCTGTATACAGGACGAGTATTTTTGGGAAGCATCAAAGTTACTTTCAGTGCAGCTCCAAGCAGAGGCGTGGCTGTGTGGTAGAACACCTGCTTGCAACGCAGACGGCCTGGGTTCGATTCTCACTCGGACCCAACATTTTTTATTATTTATTTTATTTGCAGCTTTTTCGATTTTTCGGTCACGGACAAGATGATGATTTTTCGCTCACAACCAACGGTGCCGGCGCCGACGCCGACGGTGGAATTTCTGCGATACGAGCTCTTTAACGCTATCGCGTTAAAAATAATTATTGGGTTTTTACGTCCCGAAACCACGATGTGATTACGAGACACACCGTAGAGGAGGGCTCCGAAAATTTTGACCATCGGTTGTTCTTTAAAGGGACACGTCAATGAAACGATTAATCGGTTTAGATTGATAAACTGTGCTCAGAGAACTCAAATATCGTTAATTCCACCATCGTAAGTTTGCTGATAGAGGCTAAAATCAACGTCAAAGTTTCATTTTTAAATATCGCGCCGAAATCTTCGCCCTTCACGTCACTGATTGCAAAGTATAATTGTCGTATTTTGGCGACATTGGCTCAATGAAATTTCCTAAAACTTGGTATGTCGAGTCTACGGCCTCCTCGGAGGTCAATGTAGTTAATTTTTTTTCTGATTAGGATCTACGTAACACATAACAGATACCGTCAAAATTTATGACGCCACGGCATTTGGTGCGGCAATCTTAAGGTGGCGTCACCACACACATTTTAGTCGCGTTTTCTCGCTTACCAAGCGTGTTCTCGCCTCGAGCGTGGTGGTTGAGGAATTGTGAAAGATAATTTACTAATATGAGCAAAATCTTTTTCTCTTCAGCGCCCCTTTAACGTACACTGAACATCGCACAGTACACGCGACTCTAGCATTTCGCCTGCACAGAAATGAGAACGCCGCGTCCGGGATCGAACCGGTGACTTTCGGGTCAGCAACTGAGCCCCGTAACCACTGTATCACCGAGGCTGGCGTGCGAGTGTGCTTTTCGCTGTTTTAAAGAGCACGAACCTCGTGTGAACGTCGGCAAGAGTCAATAATGTGCGGGACAAGGTGAAAAACAAACCTTTAATTTTTCATACTGAGGGTCGTTGTCCACCTGAAATTTCAGTGAGAAAATTTAGCCAATGTTTTACTTCACATCATGATGTAACAGGGGACGGAATTTGAAACGCACATTCTACTATAACATATGTTCGTGTTAAAATTAAGAACGTTGTTTATTAACCTGTTTATCAGCCTTTTTCTGCCAAATGAAGATATTTATATTGATTTCCAATAGCTCATTAGTGTCCTTAGAGCTAGGAGTGATGGTGTTGAAGAGTTGGTGCGTACACTTCGGCAAGTTCTCGAACTTGTGCGCACTTTTATTACCATTAGTTCGAAATTGTTACCCCAACAACCTATTCTGCCAGCTGTGCGGATTGGTTGAAATATGCTGTACCGTGCTTCAATAACATAAGCCGAGGAATACGGCCTAGTCGAATTCAAATTTGTTACATACAATATGAACTATATATAGTTTTTACATATACAGAAAGAAAGAAGTCCCATGGTTTATTTGCCGCTTCCGAGACTTCCTGTTGCAGTAAAAACGAGTGAAAACACGAAAATAGAACCGAACGACGGAGAGCTATATTATTTGAAATACATTCATATATAACTGCATTCAAATACAACGAGTTCCTGATGTTCGCAAGTAGATGGAGTTGATTATCATTTGAAGGGGGGAATATATTATATTTGTTTCAAACATTTGTAAAGAAGTTACAAATTTCTTATGAGCGTCTAAACTATTGCCGAGGGATAATGATATGAATAAAGCAAAATGGATCTACCACACTTAGCACGGATCCCAGGTAGGAACGCGTTACGATGGGTGGCTAAGCGAGTTAATTGTAATTAGTATGAACGGAGGGAAATATATCTTACCAATTTCAAGCCGTTAGTGGACGTGTCGAATCTTTTGAGTTGCGTCACGCGATTCTTTATTCCCTCGATCAAGTTATCAATATTTATCGAGAAGTGGTTCGCCAGGTCGTACTGGGTGAGCACAATATTCTGGATAAAAGATACGAAACGAGCGATCAGCATTCTTTCGGCGCAGTTCTATTCGATCGATCTTGCATACGTAAAAAATACAGTTTCCAAAACTGTTCGGAACTGTAGCCGAAGGCATGTTGCGCTTGTTAATGTGGACACACACACACACACACACACACACACACACACACACACACACACACACACACACACACACACACACACACACACACACACACACACACACACACACACACACACACACACACACACACACACACACACCACACACCACACACAACACACACACACACACACACACACACACACACACACACACACACACACACACACACACACACACACACACACACACACACACACACACACACACACACACACACACACACACACACACACACACACACACACACACAACACACACACACACACACACACACACACAGCGCGCGCGCGCAGTCTTAGTGCAAGGAGCATAAGAATTTGAGATTGTTAGGTGTCTGGTTTAATGAAATGATGAGTAAAATATGGGCATATGAAACGGCATACTGTGTTTGACAAAACATGTTGTAAAGGACCACATGCATAAGGTGATAGATAATGCAACTCGACATGAGGCGAATAATGCAATCACGGGTACTCCTAGATATTGGTTTGACTTACAAGTCGGAAGCAAAGACCCAAATTTCGTAAACGCTACATTTGTACCCGTTATGCGAGTAAACGTTTCAACTTACGTCGAAGGCTGTCTGGAGAGCTGACGGGTTAATGCCAGCCAGACCGGCTATGCCCTGGTGTTCTACGCAGTGGCTGCAAGTAGAATTAATTTGCCCTTGAAAGAATGAACGAACGAAAAGAAAGAAAGAAAGAAAGAAGAAAGAAGAAGAAAGAAGAAGAAAGAAAAGACAAGAAAGAAGAAAGAAAGAAGAAAGAAAGAAAGAAAGAAAGAAAGAAAGAAGAAAGAAAGAAAGAAAGAAAGAAAGAAAGAAAGAAAGAAAGAAAGAAAGAAAGAAAGAAAGAAAGAAAGAAAGAAAGAAAGAAAAAGCGCGCCTAAAAAAATGCCCACAAGTTAAATACTGGCTGCTTCCCCACAATACCGCAGTGTAACACAGTGAATCATGCGCGATGTAACGTATGTTCTGTCAGCGTCATTGAGTAAGCAGACAAGAGAATTAAGTCGATAACTGACACTTCAATATTTTCACCTTATCCACTTCCGCTAGCTTGTCCACTAAACATGTAGATGCCTCGATATGTCACAAGAAGGAATAAAGCTATCAAATATCGCCTTGCCAGAAACAAAAAAGAAAGAACTTTTCCCCTAATATTCTCACGAAAATGACGTGATACCAGTTTAGCGTTTTTTGCATATATGGTACAGGAAACAGAGATATATACAGGAAACATGTAGCAGGAACGTTGCGTGGGTGGAAGACTGAAATTTTTGACATTTTTATGTTGTCAGACTGCGGGATAAGGAAGCGCAGAAAGCGGGCCTATTGATACGAAGAACAGAGGGACTCACTTCTCTATTGTGCTGTATCTTAGCAGCTTGAGGACTTGGTAGCGGTTAACGGTTGCGTTCATCACCAGCGAGACGGCCTGAATACAGAAAAAAAGAAAGAAAAAAGAAAGCGGGCCTTCATGTCGCAATGCATCGAATTCACATTGAAAGCTGGTACTGTGCTTCCCGTTTCATAGCCAGTCAACATTACAATTGAACATACATTCAGGCTGTTCAAGTGTTTTATCTGAACGTTGAAGTTATGAGGAGCAAGGTATCATTTCGTTTTGATGATGATGTGTCTTTTTTTTCTGAATCTAATTATTTAGAAAAGAGGCTGAGGTCGCAGCTCGTTAAATACATACGCAAGTGAAAAGAGATGACTGGTTATATTGAAGAAAAAGAAACCGTCAAATATACGATATATAACACTGAAGCCCAGAGCGCGCAAGAAACTGAGAAGTGGAACGCAGTATCACAGCTCGACTCACAAAGAGCACAGCAATGTGTCGCTTTGATCGTGCTGTAAACATCATCTCCAAGAAAATAAAATATAGTGCTAGAATCGCAGAGACAAGTTAACTCGTTATAACAAGAAGTAAAGAAGCCTCCTACGGACGCGCAAGATGGAGCACGCG
The DNA here is from genome assembly GCF_013339695.2 of Rhipicephalus sanguineus. Lineage (NCBI taxonomy): Eukaryota > Metazoa > Arthropoda > Arachnida > Ixodida > Ixodidae > Rhipicephalus > Rhipicephalus sanguineus. The sequence continues at coordinate 141,539,118 of NC_051181.1, read as the reverse complement.
CGCATCCTCAAGATGATGATGATGTCCTCACTCTGACGGCAGTGAAAAGCAGCGATGCTGAATAGTTTCGAGCAATCAGCACTTGGAAAGTCTTGTTGTTGATTATGATTATGATTTATGCGTTCGACAATAATCATAATAGTTCCTTGAGAAACAGAAGGCAAGCCGCAGTAACAAGGCCTCAAACTCGTTGTGATCTGTCAACTTGCCACTGCTGCTGCTAGCTTACTGATTCAAATTAGCTCTGCGTCACTGAGGCCTCCGCATACACTCTAAAAAATGAACGCGTAAAAAGGGTGTATTTTTGTTCAAAAACAATAATAGTCATCTGACTTGCTTGCGTTTCTTTCTAGAAAACTAGGCGCACGCCATTATCCTATTAAAAATACAGTCATGTTGACAACGCGCATGCCGTTGGCGACTAGAAATTGCTAGGCGTGTGGTGGTAGCGCGAGGAAAACGTGACAGATGATTATTTCTGTAGGACGAAACGGCATCCTTCTTACGCACTTTGTTTTAGAGCGTAGCGTTCGATCTGCGCAATTCTTCTTTGAAATGGAAGTTGATCGTCCGCACTCTATGAAAAAAATGTAGGCAACACTATCACTGGACCCTGACTGGCTGAAGATTGATTGATTGGGATTCATTATCTCTGTAATAACAGCGAACAGGCAACGTCAGCCCACGTTAGACAACGGTACCCAACATAAGCCTATATTTGGTCCACGTATGTTAGCACCAGTGAACATTAGCCTTATTTTAGCCAGCAGAAGCCAACGTTAAACAGTGCTTACCAACATTAGCTTGTGCTTGCAGTATGCGAATAGCTACGGCATTTGAATTCGGCCTGACATATTCATCATGTCAGAGAACGTGGGTGGAAAGGCCTCGGCAAGGCAAACTTCACAAAAAAAAAAGAAAAATGCACAGCATGCACAACTGCGGAGCTGTCCCGCACGTGACCGCGACATACCAGGTCCTTGAGCTGGGCCACGTTGGAACGCTCGTAGCCACGAGTGGCCCTGCACAGGTACAGATCTCCGATGCTGCCCAGCAGCATGAACACGCCCGAGAAGAACAGCATGCCCGTCACGCCGAAGAGCATGCAATAGCTCGTACTGCGTGCCATCGAATGAAAACAACACTCTGATTCGTAATGATGAAACGCCGCCACGAAATAAGACAAAATCACTGAGGAGCACACGACAAAATGCGGCCGCCGCGGCCGGGAATCGAACCCGAACCCTCGAGCTTAACAGCGCGACATCTTACGTGCTAAGCTACCGCGATAGGTTTAAAAGAAAGAACGACATCTGTGGTAAGCTCGCGTGTACTGCTATTAGTACATAGTTTTGTCATTTCACTCTTTGCTGCTTTCCCCGTCATGTATTCCCTAAAATCACTGAGATGTTACCGGAACGTTAAGTACTAAGGATGAAAAATCCTTGAACATGTAGCGTCGCTGGACAGAACGTTTCGATGAGTGTTCTTGTCTTCTCGAAGGCAGCAACTTCCTACCTTAGCGCGTGTATGTGTAGGCTTCATACCCTTTCCCACAACCTAAACTCCCCTCTCATTCTCTTTGTTTTGGTTGGGGAAGAGGATACAAAGCATACACGTACACGCGCTAAGGTAGGAAGTTGCTGCCTCCAAGAAGACAAGAACACTTATCGAAACGTTCGGTCCAGCGACGCCCCATGTTCAAGGATTTTTCATCGCTTCAAGCTTCCGTCTTACCCTGAACTTCTGCCTTTCTAAGTGCTAAGGAGCAGTATATGCACGTAGTCATTGAAGCCAGACATTTCCTATCCTTGATCCTTGTACGAACGTGCGCCACGCGCGTATATCTTCGTCAAAAGTCAGGCGCACCAATTGTACGTACAGCACGAGAAAATATCCGCCGATGTTGGAAAGCCTGTTGCGGTCCAGCGGAGAGGCGTGGTCATCGTGGTTGGCGTAACCGAGGATGAAGCCAGTCATCATGCCGCCCATGCTTAGGCACAGGAACACCACGAAGCTCATGATGGACCACGTGCTGCGCAAAGTTGGGAAACACAGAGCGCCTCAAAGGTCGTTCAACTCATTTTCAGTTATACAACACTGCTTGCATTCGACTTTCAAGACGACTTATGAATCCAAGCGGATGACTTAGTGGATGAACTTCGGACTGGGTGAAGTTCGAGTGGCGGGTGAACTTTCGGGGACCTGTCGCGTTTTCTTAGAACTAAATGTCCAATGAAAAAATTGGCCGCGGATCTGCGTTCTTCGCTGCAAATGACGTCGAAAGACGATAGCCTTCTGCCGGCCGTACTACCTGAGTCCTGGTCTCATCCGCGGCCACCCGTGATGCTATTCCGAGGGCCACTGCCAGGTGGCAGCTCCATACCGTCGGCAGAGGGCTTTTTTGTGCATAGCGTTGCATTTTCAGCGCAGCCTAAGAAACACTAGGGTCTTTAGAATTACGTATCAATGTATTTTCAAGTAAATGAACACACCACCTAATACTTACGTATTGATGTCGCGCTTCAGATATGCGTAACATTTGCTTTTTGATCGACAATGTTCACAAGTATGAACGCAGCTACCAGTTCAAGTTGGCTGGGCGTTCAGCAAGTGCTTAAACTTTGGCCGGGTGGCTGAATCGTGTGACAGACAGACAGACAGAAAGACAGACCAAAATTTCTGCGTTCAAGTATCCCAAGAAAAACTCTTTAAAAATTCAGGAGCTACTGCTCTTTCGGAATACGGAAGCAAGCGAAGATTGAGGTGTGTGCATGCCTGACCTACTTCTTTCTTTCTTTCTTTCTTTCTTTCTTTCTTTCTTTCTTTCTTTCTTTCTTTCTTTCTTTCTTTCTTTCTTTCTTTCTTTCTTTCTTTCTTTCTTTCTTTCTTTCTTTCTTTCTTTTTCCGGCGGAAGCGAAACGTCTCTGATTGGTTGCGGGCGTGGCGTGAGGGCTCACCTACGCAGGTGGCATTGTGCGTAATGACACACGTTTCGGCACCGGAACGTGAGGGCATGCGTTCATATCCAGGCAACAATGAAGTGTGGCAACGTGAAATGACAAGTCACCTCGATGAAAGATCAGAGTGCCATATCAAAAACGGCTGATCACCACCAAACTCACGATCTAGAGAGCATCAGTTACAGAAAACGTGCGCATACGAACACGCATCTGACCTGCACACTTTCAAGGCCAGCATTTCTGTACGATCGGAGAATCGGAATAGCAATTTTCGTGTACGACAATGCCACTACCAAAATATGTAACGCGTAACAAGCTTCGCTTGAAAACAGTGCTCTGGTAAGCAATGTTGCTAGAAATACCACATTTGAGGAATATTTGCCTTCATTTCTTCTCGAAACGAAGGAAAAGTGTTTTGTAGCTTGAAGATGGACGAACTGCAGTAAGAGGCCGTTAATACGTTGTTGTAAGCCAATTGGTATTTCGATACTTTTATTTTAGGCCTTTAGCTTCCACTTCCTTTTTGTTGTAAAAAGAAAAAATTCATTCATTCATTCATTCATTCATTCATTCATTCATTCATTCATTCATTCATTCATTCATTCATTCGCCGCCCCTCGCGGCGCGTAGTGCGAGCACTTGTGACCTCTGGCTTAGCCAGGAAATGGGGAAGGTGGATTTAAACCTGCCGAAAATTTTCAATTTTGTACATGAAGTTTGGTTGAGCCCCAACCCCGTCCCTCGAAAAATATTTCTGGCTACGCCCCTGACGGACGCTTCTGCATTGCTATATGCTATGCAAGAAATACAGTCTAGAGAGTGGAACCAAATTACACTCTAAGTAACGTAAGAAAACCTATGGCCGGACCCATCGGGCATATGTGCGTGCAGCCGGGAAACGAGATTGCCCAAAAGACTACGTATACTCACACGACCCTCTGTATGCTTGGAATGTACAGAAGGTTGTTTCCACGGGTGAGCAGTATGCTCGTCATGTTTTCTACGCCAATCTTGATCTGCCCAAATAAAAAAGAACAGAGATCAGTGAGGCTCAGTTAACTGTTCTCGAAAAGTAATTGTTGATGTTACGCTCGCCCACAATGTACGCATAAACACATTGAAAGCAAAGTTGCTAGTCGGCCGAGTTGGAACGAATTCGTCTTTCAGCGCTTTTGCGCGCAACAATCGGGGACGAAAGGAAAGAGCACACACTGACAAGCGCTTGTTCGTGCGTGCGCTTTCCTTTCATATCTGTTTGTTGCGCTCAATAGTGCTAAAAGCACATAGAACGATTCACGAAGCAGTTCATAAAAAATTAGAGAACTTCATTAGACCAAAGTCGAAAGAAAACGATTCCGCATTAAAAAAAACAAATTTGGTAGCCTCACCTTATTTACAATTAAAAGGTCGTAGATTGGACTGGAATTGATTTGAGGAACTGGGCGTAGACAGCGAAAAAAGTGAGCGTAAGACCGGAAGTGCGTTAACATTTACTTCTGCTTTTCCTTGTTGAACACTTTCGATTTTCTTTCGGTTCATTTAGATCAGAAATCTAAATTCGCACATGACCCCGTTAAAAACTGAGGATGGTGGTGGCCTGCGAGGACATGGCCTTTAAAAAAAAGAAATGGGCGTCAAGTTCGTAAAGCGAAATGGAGTGAACTTGAAGCCCAACTGAAGTAGAAACAGAAGAATTGAATGCTAACCAGTAGAACAGTGGTTCTCAAATGGGAGTCCACGTAGTCATTTTTGGAAGTCCGCAAAACCCTTCTCGGAAAAAAAAAAAAGCTCAGGCACGCTGTACCATGACAGCGGCCCCTTCTGATTTTTGGTATGCTTCATTGCATGGCAAGTTTGTATTGCGGCGGAGCTGAGTTATGTTCCCCTTCTTCATGATATGGCTGTAAAGCTTTTGTTGCAGTTTTTTACGAATTATGCATGCGAGCATACTTTGTCTAGGATTGATATTTGAAGAGCAAACATAGCAAGAAACAGGTTAAATGTGGCCGCAAACCCCACAACTTAATGACAAGCCGTTGAGATCAAATTGGCGTGGCACTTTAGTTTCACCCATAGGCGTGCGCGGGGGGGTGGGGGGGGGGCGGCCGGCCCCCCTAGCCACCTAAGGGGGATGCGCAATGTCTGCCCCGTACGATGACTTAATAGGGAGGGAAGGCGCTGCGATGAACCTTCGCCCGCCTTCGCCCCCCCCCCCCCCACCCCCGCCCCCTATTTCTACCTACTGCGAATTGTGCTGGGCATGTACTTACATTCTCGACTTCGTGCGTGAAAATGTAAAGCTGCCCTCTGACTTTGTTGATGAGATCGGTGATGTCCAGCATTAACGCTGCGAATGAAGTCCACAAAGTGGCAAAAGTTGGACGAGCTGCTATCGTCTGGGCATCAACTGATACCCAGTGCTAACGGTAGCTATGACAACAAGTTGACGCAGTGGGCGGTGTTGTGGGCAGATTAAATGCCACAAATGACACTAAGCGTTAGAAGTGATAATTATAAAACGTACTTTAGAGGAATTGACATCTGGGTTAGTTGATGATATTTCTTGAACATCTTGAACACAGCTCAAAATATGGCATGAACAAGAGGAGAGTGAAGAAGACACCACAGCGCTGAATACGCAGCTAAACTTTATTTGATCCTACGAGCACAAGGATTCAGTATGGTTGCCTTCTGACGTCGCCATACGTAAAGTGGCCACGTGGGTGACAGTTTGTCAGTATTATAAGTGTGCTTGCAGTATCAAATCAATTAGTTACGAGTGCAGCGCTGTGGTTTGTCCTTCAATCTCCACTTGTCCATGCTGTATTTAGCGCCATTTTCAAGACGTTCAAGACGGGATAATCGTAACTTGTGTTAGGAATTGCGTCAAAGCTCGCGTGGTTAGTGCCACAGTTTTAAAGTTCACCAACCTCGACGTTGAAACAGCGTGGAATCTTCGAGAGCGTGGATGACGCCGAGCTTCATGTCCCAGGACTGCCAAGCAAAGATAAGTACACGTCTTTAATGAGCACATGCATCTACCACTGAACCGCGCATTTTTCATAACGGTCCGTTTCGTCGCCATTGGCGACAAGAAATACTTCTACAGGCAATCACTACTTTTACCCACGGCTGCTCGTAACAGCATGGAAGTATATTATTCATATCCAGTAAGTAACATGTCCACGCACATTTTCATGCATAATAGCAATGTTCAACAGCAGTTGTGCGACTGCTGATAGTTGCTCATTTTTCTATAAACACTATACGAGTACGGCAACGCACGTTGGGCTAGAAGCCTAGCTTAATCGTAATTGTTTCGAAACTATGAGGGCCTGAAAATATACAAGTATGGAGCATGGCAAACTACGTCACAGGAACTTTTCAAGCTACAAGCTCGAAGATTTGACAGATCCACACAATAATCATCATGCTTATCACAGAAAGACGTCAGATCCCGAATGCCGTCCAATAACGTTTCGTAGGAGATCACGTCCGCAGCATGGCCTCACAGAAGGGATGGCGCGCCCGCTCCCCAAGATCTCTAAAAGCGTATGAACTTGAGCTTGTTGGTACATAATCATAGTAGAAAACAGCGCGACAAAACGAAGACAAGAAATACCAAACAGGACCAGCGCTGGTCCTATTGGTCCCAAGATCTCGGAGCTCGTTCTTGTTTAGGAAGTACGCGGGAGCTACGTAAGAAAGTCTCAGTGGAGCATCGAGGTATAAAGAAACTTGATGGAATAAGGGAGGCAAATATCATTCTTGAGAACTGAAGTGTTATTCAACATAAGAAGACATTTTCCCGTCAATTACAAAGCGCAGGCTCAATGTTTGGGCTCGCAAAGCGCACGTACACCGTTGTCCAGTTGTGCTGCAAGTACCCGAGTCCCAGGAATGGTCCGCTGCACCGCGGGAGCGTACTGTTCGCGAAAAGACAACAAATTGCAATTAAGATTCATGAACGGCAACCGAGAACCCTCGGTCGCACATGCACATTCAGTGAGGAAGAAACCTTATTTCTTGCAAAAAAAAGAAAAGTCTGCACGGCTCAATCTTGGGTGGTGCCTCCCGGTAGGGACCCACTGGCTGCCGCGGTCTAGGGTTGCCAGTTGGCTTCACGAGTCCAGTTCAGAGAGTCGTACCTCCCAAGACCATGCTGTCAGTGTTTGTTTTGCTAGTCCTGGTGAGACCGCTTTGTCTGGGCGGGTCGGTGCATTGGTGTGATATGTGAGCGAGAATCGCTGTGTGTTCGTTACACCAAGGACAAGTCCTGGTCGCGTATGTGTCTGGAAAGATGGCGTGAACGCGGGATAGGTTATCACCGTGAATTAAGGCCAAATGAAAGATCCTCGAGTTCCACTGACTCCACTGCGCGAGCTCGCAGAAGATCCCCGATAAGGTTCGCAGACTTAAGTGGTTTTAGGATTCAATGGTCATTGGTTGTGCTCAGCTTACCGGGAAACATAAAACAAAGCAATAAAAGGTTTCCTACCTGTTGATTTTGAACGGTGTCGTTGAGCACTGAAGAAGAAAACAGGCAAAGGAATTAGAAAAACACTCGAGGCTTCCTCTATAATTGTGGTTACGGCTACGGATTGAAAGCTCATAAGCACCGGTGACTCGCAGCGGTGGCATAAATGTCAGTTTTACAGACGTAAACATCCTCCGGATGGAACCAGAGAAAGTTTCCGGAGTGTACTTCAGTGCCAAAAGTATGGAGACCACGAGAAAAAAAACTGAATATTCCCGTTGCGTCGACAGGAAGCCTTGAATTTAGATTTCTGGCCTGTGCTAAGACGCGCTAAACTGCCT